>NC_142611.1:14853484-15156515 GCF_059453375.1 Lepisosteus platostomus
GAATATCATTGGTAGGGGTGCAGTGTTGCATGACTCTGTGCATTAAAAGAAAACAAAAGGTTTCTACATTAATTAAATGGCTGCAATATTAAGACATTTAAGATTTAAGCCATGATAATGCTTCTGAAAATGAAATGACCAAATTTTAAAACAGATGGAATATCAATTTAAGTTCAAGAATGCAAAATAAATGCATTTCATGCTTCTTAAGCTTATGGATTTATATAAAGTATCTTAAAATTAATAAATAAAATTAAAATACCAGTAGTGCCAATCAAGAATGCTAAACCAATTTTGCATGCTTGCACATCCCATACATGGAAGCAAAGTCACACGGACAGTATTCCACATTCTATACCTCTGACAATGTTTTTGGAAACAATATTGAAAACATATTGAGTGTTTAACTGAGGTTTCTGTGTATGTGATGAATCTCACATTCATCAAAAACAATCTTAATGGGGACACCGTGAAGCTGCAAGTGTTGTCCTTTGAATAAGACAAACTGATGTCCTGACTACCTGGTTATTAACGATCCCAAGGCACTGTTAAAAAGAATAGGGGTGTTATCCTTGTTACACTGGCTAAATTCCACCTTGACTGGCACAATCTGGCCTACTGTACCTAAATTTTCCCACTGTTTCAACCAGTGAAGCAATTTCTATGGTTGGAACTTATCCACCTAACCATATAGATAGAGGGAATGATGTCACATGATGGCTACTGCATGTCACCCACGTGGGAGTTGTCAGGGATTAATTATATGGGTTTCCTCCTCCATGGAAAGCACTTTAGGATTTAAAGTTCAATACTGCATTAAGAAATTAACTGTTAAGAGTTATTTTAGGTTTAAACACTTGGTCTTCACATGATATGAGTGTTGCATTCCCAGACATGCAGTGTTTCTGTCATTTGAGTTATTATCTAAAGTCAGACTTGTCTGCCTTAGTTTACATATAAACATACTGTAAGATTAGTTTATGACAGAACTCTATTTGAAAGCAAACACTTTCTCACTTTGGTTTAACTAAAATAGCTTAACATCCCTAGCTTGAAATAGCTTATGAATCAACAACTGTTGTTGCATCTTCAGATTTAACATATCTAAACATGAATAAAATCATAACACATCTAGAGATTTAGCATAATCACAGATAGTCACCTGGTTCATCTGAGCCATCAGAGCAGTCACAATAGTCATCATTCACTTGGTCAAAGGGAATGAGCTTTGAACCATCAATGCAGAGAAAAGATGTTTTCTCTTTGTAAAACCTCCGATCTACAAAGGAATAATAAAGAGAGTATTGGTCGATGTTGAAAAGTCCAATTTTGAGAAAATATGGAATTTTTTTTAAAGGTTGTATGGATGTTCTCATGCTAATGATAATATAATGTATATTTTAAAAAATCAGTTATCAGATTCCTCCGGATATTTTTATTTCTATCAACTTGAAAATGTTCATGCTTGCACAGTCTATCATGTAAAAATGATGCTCAAGCAAACATTATATTTTGAAATATGGACAAATGCAAATTACTTAACATTCAGAATTGTTTAGATTACAACAGATAAGATTTAAACTCTTCAAAAAGGCATGCAAAACTAAAAAAGCACAGAGGCTACTGTTGCAAATGACTAAAGCTAACAATGAAACTGCTTATTGTGCAGATGAGGAAATGCACTCATTTTAGAGTTGGCTGAATAAATTGGAGATGATTGCTGTACAGTATGCTTGAGTTACATGATTTTGACCTACATCCCATTTAAATAAGGTACAAACATAAATCCGAGAACTTTTTTCAAACATATACTGTATATATTGGATAATTAAAGTACTATACTGTATGAAAGGTTTGCATTACAGACAGTAGCTATTACTTCATTTCCACAGAACTAAAAAAGGCTTGTACAGTCAGTGTCAAATCTGCTGTGAGTTTCATATGGTGTTTTAGCAGTCCTAATGTGTTGAGGAACGATTATACTTTATTGAATTCAATTCTAGAAATGAATGGCACAACAAATATCGTTACACACAACCACTTAGCATTACAGCTAGTCTACAGTCATACTTATAAATGTGTAGATGCTTGAGCACCACCACCTTAGGATTGTGTTATCAAAGGCAGCTTAAATATGTTAGAAAACATCTACATTGAGAACGGCATAACGTGAAGTTGCTAATAATATTTATTTAATAAATTCTAAAATGTTTTTAAAGTTTTTTTATTGGTATTTTTTTATTTCAAATCCACTCTACACTACTACATTTTGATTTTGTTAATACCTGGCACACTCGCGAACAACGTTTATTATCATAAACGTAACAAAATAAACCAAATCCATGAATTCCTGCTACTCTGACGCCTGTGTTCAAATATGCACAGTGCTTTTCAGAGCAAGCGGTCACATTACTGTATTAGCATTACTGCATCCGCATTGCAATACTGAGAACAAATTAAACTGTAACTGTTTATTTAGGAGTAATATTCTGTGTTGGTGTTTTTTTTTTCGGGGAAAACAGCGCATTAAAAGGGATCCTTTGCTGAAATCACTTACATGCCAGGGAAATCCCTCTTATTTTCCTTGAGTCCACATATGCTGTGAACCAAATTGTCATTGCAATAATAATGTGATATTGCATTTCTTTAAGGTATGCTTTCACAAACTACAGCTGCACACAGAACATAGTCAAAGCTATTCTGAACCCTAGACAAATCGACGTTGCTGCACTTCCTGGAACTATCCCACAAGGTCCGGAACATGTGATTGGTTGACGTACCGGCCCTTGCGCCATTTTTAAAGGTATATCGCAACTGTGCTAATATGTTTCTCTACAAAATACTCTTGAAAATGTTTTGAGTGTGTATTTCAATTTTACTTCTGTTTTTATTTTTCACATGCAATTCCAACTACAAAAAAATGTTCAAGTTTAAAATCATGAATAATTTTCTTTCTTCTGATTCATTATGAACAGATCCGGGTAAGATCTTGCTGACAGTTCAGTTGAGTTCAATGTAATGAAGTGAACACCCTCCCCTTCTCCTTTTTTCACGTTTATTTCTGTATTTATTACTCTAATGATTTTCTCTTTTATGCGTTTTTGTTTTTACCCTGTAAAGTGCCCCCAAACGCTTTTGGTGTACGAGTACAGTGAAATAAATGTTAGGATCCTTGTAACAGCAAGTAAAAACTAGTCTTGATTCGGTGATTAGGGTGATTAAGTTTTCTTTTATTCACATTTACTCACTCGTACTGTTTTATTGTTATCTTGTATTTCCACTGTTCAATCACCCAACAAAGTGGGTCATTATTGGAAAATTGTATATTTGGTGTTTAAACAATGACCACTTATATTCGCAAAAGTAGGCTTTAGCAGGGTAACTCACAAAAAGGAAAGGAAAGCACCCAAGGGACACCCATGCAAATTTGGGAAGAACATATAAACTCCACACCCAGTTCTGCATGGTAACAATGCTGACCACTGTACCACCATGCCATCTTACTTTTAAAATGGAAAACAAAATTATGTTTTCAATAATAATAAGTGTTGTTGTTGTTGTTGTTGTTGTTGTTGTTGTTGTTGTTGTTGTTGTTGTTGTTGTTGTTGTTGTTGTTGTTGTTGCTGTTACATACACTGTTTTTCACTATTTAACAAGATGAATAAGATAATTTTAATCAAACCTTCTTGTAATTTTTTTAGTCAGGAGTCTCTATAGTTTGGCACAACTTCTAATTATGCACTAACATTCATGCATTGTGGACCAAGTGCTAAATGTATTAAGGAAATGAATGTTGGGTGTCAATATGAATAATAAACGTGAAAGTTAAATATTAGTTAAATTGTGAGCAATCGTCCTGTGCTGGACTTTATAAAGAAGTTGTCAGTTTATTATAAACCCTTCTGCCCGGGAGTAAGGAATTTGACAGGCAAACCCTGAAGCAGAGAAGTGGTTATTTTAAAGATTCCAGTTTGCTGTGAGCAGAGTTGTCAGCACCTAAAGACTCTGCTTGCATGGAACTGTTACTGTACAATATAGACTCATCAGAGAGTAAAAAGGGCTGAACAGTGTCACAGTAGTCAGCATTTCTGCCTTACAGCACTGGGGTCCTGTGTTCAAGTCTGAACAGGTGGTGCTGTCTGCATGTAGTTGGTATGTTTTCCCCTTTTTTGCATGGGTTTTCACTGGGAGCTCTGGTTGCTTGTCAGGATGGGCTCCAGCTCCCCCATGACCATGAATGGGATGAAGCAATTGGAAAATGGATGGAACACGAAAAGTGTTTTGTCCGGTACAGTAGCAAAATAAAAGTGTTTCAGGCTTTTCAAACCCTTTGAATAAAGATTTGCCTCTTGATGTAATTCAGCAAGTTCACAACATTTCCTCTCATACATTACTGATTGATACCTGTTGAGTCCAACAGCTTGTGCTAACTATTTGCCACAGATGGCTAAAGGTGTTTCTCATGAGCCACATGGATTTCCCTTCATTAAATATGTAAAACAACTGTGAAACTTAAAAATAACGTTATGTGACTGTTTACACCAACAAATACAATACATCTACACAACTCATCCTACAGGTGCTTGATTGGCTTGAGATCCAGTTCAGTACATTGTAAATTGAGCTATAAAGGCTAAGCAATCCAAAACTGGGAACCTTTAAATATGATCATTTCTATAATTTAATGCACCAGATTAGATTAGCTTTGTCAAACACACTTATACACACAAAGCAATTAATCAATGTTTAAAATCATTACATCTCTAGCCAGTTGTTCACTCAGTCTTTCTACTCCATGACTCTTAAGACTATGATTAGTAAGTATAGACCACTTTTACTAGGTATTTGTTATTCAGGAAAAAGCAGAAAGCTCTATGAAAATGATTTATTAGGTGTAAATGCAACTTCATAACATCTCATAAATGGAATAAAAGCATGATTTATTTTTCCCTTAGATTCTATCAGCTTTTTCATTAGAATGTTTAATGACTTATTTTAAATAGGCAAGCTCAAAAATAAAAACAAACGATTACTTTCATTTATGTGATTGTATGAATACATTCAAAACTTTTTAAGTTGTCAGTCTAATGTGCTGTAGTTTATACTGATTTTTGTATAGTAAATTTAAATAGGTGTTTCTGATCTTATACAGTAAATTGTACAGGCTAGTACATTATTGCAATTTCAGATTATTGTAGGTTTTTCAAATAGCAGCTTTCAATCTTACCCTCAAGCACACATCTTTTGTGAATTGTTATATATACTGTATATACAGTATTGCTGGTTACATTTTCATGCCAAACATGTTCTCTAGATATTGTTTCCCCAGGGATAAAAGTCCACAGTTTTTGTCTCACTACCTCAGACATTGTCGTACAAATAAACATGCGGTAAATATTGCTCTCAAAACCTTCTTCAGAACAGCTTTTACTTAACTGATTCTGTTATTTACCCCTTTGCTCCTCCTGTATTCAGTACCCCATCTACTGTTTCCTCTCATTGTGTATTCTCATTGTGCATATCTTGTGTATTTTTAATTGTTGTTGTCAATCTGTGAAGCACTTTGAGAAGCCACCATTAAAGGTACTATATAAAATAAAGTTTATTATTATTAAATAGCACCGTAACGTGAACTACGAATCGAGAAAAAGATAAGATACAATGTTTTATTTACTGGAAGAAACATATTAAACGTTAGGCTAAAAAAACACTGTACCAGCTGTAGCCTAGGGCTTTTCATTATTCCACTGTGACCAGGGTTCCCCAAGGCACAGTTGGGTTGGTGTTAGTCAGCCAGGGACTCTCTCAGCTTCCTGGCAAACAGCAGCTCCTGGAATCTATCAAGCCCTGTAGGCACAGAGTGATGTCAAATGAGGTTGCTCCCACAGTCAGAACTAATTCTTTTGTACCTAACACTGCCAAGTCTGCAGCAGGTCAGAAGCAGAGTGGTTCTGCCAGTTGGGTGTCTCAGTGGAATGTGTCCACAGGTCCTCATTTTTCCATTTAGTGCAGAGCTTTTAGCTACTGTATTAACCTACTTAGTTATAAACAGCTGGTGATTCCTATTCAATTCTAATCTTTTACAAAATTGTAAAATGAAATTCTGTTATTCTAACAAAACTATTAATATTTGGTATTATTGTATACCTATGAGTAGTATATTTCTCTTATTTTACCTAGGTATTGTAGCAATTTAATTTACTTTTACAATTACAAACTTACTTTCACACTTTGCTGAAGAAACTGTACAGTGTATACTGCCACAGGAATGATTGTTGTTAGATAAAATAATTTTTATATAGTAATGATATTAGGTACAGGTATATTGTTGTTAATATGTAACAATATTTGTTTGTTTTGAATATATAAACTTGCAGTGAGCATACACTTCTTTGGAATAATCCCTATTATTTAAGGTGTAAAGAGTAATAGAGCTCATGATGTGGACGTATCAATTGTGGAATTTGTTAAGTAGCATATGAATGTGCCAATATAAACCCAAAGTTTTCTAAACTTGATAATTATCTATATTCAGTTTTCTAATACATACAGTAAAGCATTAAAATGTGTGTGATTTAGTGTGTTTTAAAGAATTTCATATTTACTCTACTGTGTAGATGTACAGTACACATCTTCTAGTAGAGTTTTTTGCCCACAGCTGTAGAGCATATTGTTTTTACCAGAGGATACTTTTCTCCTGATCAAATATTATTTAAGTATGGGTGTACTGTTGGGTGGATTAAATATACAAATGATTTGTTTATGTTATTGTTTAGTGATAGGTTTTTTGTTAATACTAACAATCCAGTAAAACATACTGTACAATATGTAACAAAATGTCCCGTAGCTAGAAATTGTTAATATTACTCATAATGGCATCATATGTACTTTTGTTTTGCTTTTCATTTTGTAGAGATCACTGTTATTTGAAATATACTCATTGTAAAATGCCATGTTGATAGCAGTTAAAATCGTTCTATTTTTCAGCGGTTTTGTTATTTTAGCATATGATGATGTGTTCATATAAATTCACGAGAGTCTATGGTAAACATGAAAAACAGCCAAGTTTCCATCTTGCTGAAATGTGAGTGTTCAGTGACAGAAGAAGAAAAGGAAATCCACAGTAAAATGTAACAAAGAAATCAATTTTTAGGAAACTGTTTACTCTACCATCAATCACTATCTTGTGCCATACTGGAAAAGGCCTCAGACGACTTATTAAATAGTCATGTTCCATTAAACAACAGTATTTGTTTTTCTACATTGTTTACATTCAGTGTATTATAAAAGTTGGAGATGTGTTACAGTCATGAAAAAAGTAAAGAAAAACTGTTAATAGTAAGATTGGCCTGAGTAAAATTATTTGACTTCATAATTAAAGGAATTACAGATTTTAAAAGTGAAATATAAACATACATGTTCTTGCAAGTTTAATTAATTTTATAGCTTCATAAGTACAGGTTATATTTTTTTAATCTAAAAAAGCAAATAAAAGATTTGCAAAAACATATAGCCTAATACATCAGCATCTATTGTAGTACTGTCTTGTAATGTGTCTGTAATTATTCTTTTCTGGTGTGTAAGGTCAAAGACGATTTTTGGGGACAATAAAACAAATATCTATCCAGGATTACTTTTTTGTGTTTTTCTGAATAGTTCCTTGAATATTTTGTGGTGATTGTTAGATCAATCATAATGACACTAATTAGGTCATTTACAGTATGAGTCCTGCATTTTTTCATGTTGTGTAATGATTCCAGTAAACTTATCTTTTTATAATTGCCAGGTTAATTCTGTTTTTGAAGCTGTTTTGGTGCATCTTATGCAAGGTGCAACCTCATATGGATCCATTTTTTTTTCCTTGCTGAAATGTAATTTGGATTTCGAATGCATTTTTAACCCATGATACTGTTAACATTCATCAAAATACCAGTCTTGTTACAGATCAGATTAGAAACTGATTTGATTCCTTTATTTTGTCAAGCTGTCAATTTAGGGCACACAGCATTTGTATAAGACAATGAAAACTCCTAAAAGGATCTGTAAGTTTGGGAAATCTTCATTTCATTATACTTTTGAAATATCTACTCCTCTCAAGGAAGGTTTTTTATCCAGACACCAAATTTCCCTCCTGTGGGTTTTGGATGTAGGGATATTGAAAGTGTAATGTATTAAAATTGTATTGTCAACTGATGACAATACCGTCATCAGGGGTTCTTTTATAAGGAAAACCAGATGGAAAGGATATTTTTAACCCTTTACTCAGTCACCGCCGGTACTTCAGTTAACCTTTACCTGTACGTCAAATTTACTGTAAATAAACTGTATGTCGTCCATTGTTGAAAACCCATGTAATGTGATTGACTACAGCAAAACAACTGTGTACACCCGACTATACCGATATTTATTTTTTGCACTTTCTGTTGAGTGATTTTTGAATTGTACACATTATCTTATTGTTAAAAAACACCTAAACAATGAAATAAAAAGAAAGAAAAAATAAAAGTAGTTTAAATATTTAGCGTGTTATACAGTACTTATAAAAAGATCTTGAAATTATATGGAATAATTTTGTCTTTGAATAGTTCCAGCACCTTGCATATTATAATTATATTAGATGTCTGTAATATTTTAAAAATAAAACGTTTTCGTTCCACGTTTTAGGTTGTCATATGTAGGCTTTTCTTCGTGGTAATATACAGTATCACGAAATTACGCTTATTGAATATTTATTGTCCTTGTTAGTTTTCTGTATTCGCACTTGTTTATATACCTAATATCTCAATTTCATAATTAAACTTTATTCAAGGCAGAAGCCTTATTTTTTAAAGAAACAGTTAAAAACATTTGCGTCTGTGTTCATTTGATCTTTAAAACAAGCATGTTGCAACATCGCGGATGCTTACCTGTTTCAACACTTTTAAAACCAAACATTAAACTTTTGACTGGAAAGAAAAACGAATTAGAAAACATTGGACACATTTTAAAATCCGTGAACCATTGGCACCTTATTGGCAAGTGTATGCAAGTTTGCCACAATATTCACCTCAAGGAAATATTGGCACAGAGCACAAGAATTCGAAAGAAGAACTTAAATTGTTTTAAGAAATTCCTGACATACTGTTGTTTATAGTAGTGGTGATGTTGGTTTAATTGTATTTGTTTACGTTCTTTGAAAGAATTACATGCTTATGTGATTGTCAAATAATTACATGCAATAATAATAATTGCGCAAGACAATAACACTACTAGCCTACGGGTTATGATTATTATACACGAGTATAAATCAGACGAACCAGAGCAGACCAAAATATTAGCATTTATTATTTCTTTCTGATCTTTTTTATATAAAATCAATTATTTTAAGCTACTAGTTTTCATTGTGAGTGGGAAGACCTTTTTTGTTCCATCTCTTGATGTCCACAGCCCTCCTTCAGACAGGTGAGCGCACTGACTGCTCGTCTAAAATGCAGCACAGGTGCAAACAAAACTTGCTCGAGGGCGCGATGACAGCTATGAAGCACCTGGGTCAACAGGACCCACGTTTACTAAGCATTCAGCTGTTTGAAGAGGTGGGGATGTTGGAACGAGAATGTTAAATTCAAGCCATTCCACCATTCGCGTCCCAACATACAGTACGCCGTTACTGAGGACCTAAACATTGACTATAAACAAAGTTATTTTGCGCCCAGTGTTCTTAAGAACACAATTTATACAGTAGGACAATCTGATACAAGATGGCAATAATAGAACAGAGTAAAAAAACTAAACTGATAATACAGAAATCAAACTGAAACATAACCTGTACGAAAAAATACATTTACATTTGTTGTAATCAGTCTTATGAAATCATTCTTCTAACGTTCAATGGGTTATATGTACTGTACGTGTACCTCATTCACAGATATTGAAGCAGGTTTAAGCCTGTTAGACCTATAAACAGTAGTTCTATACCTACTTTACTGATTTAATTAAAATGATTACTGTACTGTATATATTTTCATTTTTCTTAATGATATCGTTTCATTAAAAATGTAGGCAAAAGATTAAGACCTTGGAATTCATAAGGGACAGTACAAAGAAACAGAAACCTTATTACAGTATATACATTCCTTTAAGCTTCAGTAGGCCTGTATTTACATTACAAATATTAACTTGTTATATATTCATACATAATACTTTTCAACACGACAATATGTTTATGCAAATTTCACCCAATCTTGCTGTAATATATAATAATACTAGGATATATATTGTTCTGTTGTGAAATATACAGTATATTGTGAAACAGCAATAATACATTAATCTCCCTATAGTATATTCAATGATACATATACTGTATTCTGGTAAATATAGTAGTGATGTAAGAGATACAGTGAATTATCAGTTTTTTCAAACGGAAAACAAGATGCTTTTCAAACTTATTTTAAAATAACTGAATACCTTTATTTAAATTACATATGCTTAGAAAAAGTAGTAGTTACATTTCATATAAACACTGAAAAAAATTTCAAGTTTGTTTAATTTTTGTTCCTCCTTTCATGTGGTACAGTACATCCTTCCTTTTAGACTTATAAAAACTGTTTAAACACCTGTTCAATGTCGTGGAAAAACAAGTATACTTTCCCTTTAGTCGAGGTACACACCAATTCAAATCTACAGAATTACTTTTTTAAAAAGACTACTAATATTTGTTTAATTTGTAGTACGTACACATAAGGCAACCAACACACTTATTGAGGATCTTAGAACAGTTATTTAAAAAAATAAATTACAATTTATTTTCACCATATTTGCTTTATTTTTAATAAAAACTTCCAAATAAAAAAAAACGTTTTCAAACAGAAACAGTATGAAATAGACTAACAAGAAATGATTTTGAAATGTAACTTTATTAAGGTATTATAGATTTAACAATATAACGTAGGAAAACACATAATTTTAAAATACACCCTGAACCAGTGCAGATTTAAATAACAGAGACTCCATGTTTTTTCCGATGGTTTGCGCTGACTTCAACAAAGTTACTGTTCAGTAAAATTACTATGCTTATATTCGTGCGAAATAGATTACGGTTTAACTGAAATGCTTTGCTTATAGAGTATATCTTTAACGTAGGACGTTGTTACGGAAAAGTGTATTCTTAAAGGAGTTTTTAGGTGTCGTAAAACTTCAAGGTTGTGAACCATTTAAAATGGACAATGCAAAACGCTAAATAAAAAGAATAACATGAATCAAAGGGTTAGGTCTGCTACGTTCTGAGGAGACAGTTTTAATGTTGGCACTTTATGGCTTTTCATGACTTAGCCTAGAATACAGTCCAGTATTACACAAAGGCTCCTTGTTCTGGAGGTAGGAAAAATCTCTTATCATTCCTGGAAACGAATAGTCCATAGGTGGCCGAAGTGGAAATGCAGGCATCAATCCGGGTGTCACATAAGGAGACATAAAACTAGTTATTGCTCCCCCAGAAGAAGAATATGCTAGCCTCAACGGACTGATTCCGAGTCGGGGGTTCAAACCATATATACTGTCACCTGCGCTGGATGGAGTTGTTTGCAAAGGAGAGAACGCGGACTTGGAGCTCAGTTGTCCGAATCCCCCTCCAGGAATTCCAAAACCGGAGGGTCTATGGAAAGTTGAAGACTCGGGAGTTGGGATATCGCTATCCCCTGAGAGGGGTTTATCCTCTTTTGAATTTAAAACTAGCTCGATTGCCTTAACTATGTCGCCTTTGCAGGTCTTCACCACAGCTTCCAGGGTGTCCCGCTTGTGGTGAGGGAAGATTTTCATCATGATATCGGTGGGGTCCCTGTGTCTAGATGAGGATGCGGGAGCACTCGGCTCGGGCGAAGAGAAGTCCTTATGTCTCTCGGACTCGCTGCCCGATTCCAGGTCTGACGAGGACAGCGATCTTGGGCTTTCCGCGTGTTCAGAAAGTTGATCGGAGCCAGGTGATTGAACGCCCTTGTCTTTTTCTGATTTTTCCAAAGAGGAATGAGTGTTTTCTCGAAGGTTTGGGCTAGCAGAGTTCTTTCTCAAAGTAGAGGAAACCAACTGCGCAGAATGGGGTGCAAACAAAGGACGTGCCAGAAATCCGTTGTATACATTATATGCGGATATCTTGTCTTCTGAAATAACGAGAAACAAGAAGAAAGTGCTGATTAAAGCAATGTGACAAAATAAATTACATTTCAGGGTACTATCAATTTACTCAAATTAATTTGTTTCCAAGAAACTACTCTGTTGCGTTTTGTTTCGTACAATTTTCATGTCCTGATGGACAGTATTAACCAGTAAAATGTGAAATGTAAAAGGGGCTTGCAGTCTCACGGAGTCTCTTGATTTAGCCATTTCTGTCCCCCTTCTGGTTAGGTAAACGTTAAAGTGCAGAGGCCTAAACAGAAACATTTTCCCTTTCCTACAATTTAGGCTGGAATTGATGTCACTGACATTCATTCCGTTACCGTGTTTAATTCTACACTTTGCAATCTACTGATTCACCCACCATGTCATTCACTTTACATTAGTATTGCAATACAACATCTGAAAGTAAATTAACTTTCGAAACCAGTAGAAACTGATAAAAATGTTTAGGTTTTATTTGAACGTATTTATAGTTTTATAAATATTGACTTTTAACATGTAATTATGTCAATAATGTTTGTCTGCACGGTGAATATTCCGTTACCAAAGTTTGAAATTCACGTTTGACATCAATCCTATATACAGAATTTAAGGTTATTTTTAATTTGAATAAAGTTTACAAACGGTCAGTGTCCTTAAATGCATATTAACCTTATACATTGACTTGTAAAATCTATAAATAAAATGAGAAACCACTTTGACATATTTACACTTAAAATGAGCACTTTCGTACAATGTACGTAGAAAGGCAACAGCGTAACATCACATCTGCAAAACAAATAAATATAAAGTAGTACGCATATAATAAAATTACCGTCTTTACGATCCTCAATACCAAACGCCTCATAACCGGGAGTTCTTGCAGATGGGGTGCTTAGTTGTCCTGTCCCACCCGGGGCCCCCACGGGTGCTATCACGCCGAGACCCGGCTCGCTTGTTCCAGCCCCAGTGTACATAAACTGCAGCTCTCGGGCCTCGCTCTCCTCTTGTGCCTGCTGCCTCCGCAGAGCTACCTGTGCAGCCATGACCCTCTGCCTTTCAGCAATGAGGGTGCACTTGGCACACACGCAATCCCTCCAGCGACAAAAGCGCTTGTGTCCCTTCAAGGCAGATACGACTCCGTGGTTTCTGCATCGGGCACACTTTGGGGTCCGGGGATAGCCCCTGTCCAGAGAGGGGTTGCAGGCTGCCGCGGCAGCAGCACGGATAAACAGAGGTGGGGGTCGCAGAAGAGAAGCGGACACCTGCAGTCCACCGACCGAAAGCGAGGACGGGGGATGCCCTGGCAAACCAGACTGAGGTAATGGTCTGCTACTTCCTTCCATCGCGGTGTGGTGCCTGGGGACTACTTGTCTTAAAGTCCAAAGTGGTAGCCTACCAGTCCACCAAATGCAGGAGGAAAGACTGACGTTGAGAAGGGTGTGCACATCTGCTGTTCCCACTGAGAAATAGAATCACCTTTCCGTCCTCGCCCTTCTGTCTTAATGTTCCTTCTCCTAAAGGCGGTATCCTAAATGAATTTCTAAAGATCCCAATTGAGTTGGGATTAACTGAAAAACTTTAGGACACTCCCCTTCAGGTCCTCTCTGCAAATAAAAAAATATATATATTTTACCCGGTCTTTAACTTCTAGTTAACATCCAAATGGCTTTATATTACTAATCACACACTACAAGGTAGTAAAGGTGTTTTTATTTGATACAACACTCTTCCATTGCCTACGTGAATCGCAAAATCCCGTCTATTGGCAGGTATTGATTTACAGTTTCGAGTCACCCAAATGGTAAAATAATCCACTGTTTTAATTATTTTTTTTATTTCGCAAACATTCGATATGATTACAGAAAAAATCAAGATAATACATTTCATAATACCTGTATTTGTTATAGCAGAATACGTCACAAGCAGACTATGGTGACAACAATATTTTGTAGCATTTTAAGCAAAAGCAAAAAAAGCAAAAAAAAAAAAGATCGTGTTTTGCATTCTTATTTTGTCTGCTGTCCTTTAAAGGAGGACTAGATGGGAACCACAACTAGTATCTAGTACAAAATCATTCTAATGACACCAACTGTGGAAATGTGTGTTATCACACTTTATCTTTATTCCTAAAACGTTTCGCCTAAAATAACGTGCTTTCTTTAAACCTCCAACTTAAAATCTACTACTGAGTAGACTACTACAGTGTTGCTGTGAAAAATCAAGTTAAATCAGAAACAGATCTGCTGTATAACGAAGACGAGCACTGATTTATGAACACATGGGTGCCAAACGTATGCGTGCAAATTTAACAAACAGGTGTTTTAACTCTGGAAAGCATAATGATTCTCTCCGTATTTTTTTTTTTTGTGTGTGGAAAATACAGTAAAGTTGTTAAAAGGTATTTGAAAATTATAAGAATGATTAATGAATCGTAAATGTTCGCAACCCCCTTTGCTATATTTAAAATAAATACTCACGTTACTTGTATTCTTTACAAAGTTCTTGTCTGCGATTCAATTGTTTAATTTTCTCTGAAGTAACATCTGTAACAAGGGCAAAATCTCACATGACGAAGCAGGCGGCCCGCAGCCAAATATTAATGTCAAACATTTTGAAGCCCACACATAATGCCTTAGAGTTTTGATTAACTGTAAGGTGTGATCTAGGGAATTTACGCTGAATTTGAGTTGAGTCGTTTTTCTAGCACTCAGGTAATTATCTGCATTGTCACCAGCAGGGGGCCCGTCGAGCTGCATGATCGTACTGTACTTTATCAGACGTGCATCATCAATATATTCACAATCTTAAACATTTGCAATACAAAAACCAAACCTGCATTCCACAGACCTTCTTTTTTAACATGTTCACATACGCAATACTTCTCCATTCCATCCCATCTATTTCTGAGAAGCCCATCCATTTAAGAATTTGGAAAGAATTTACAGTGAATTATATGCATCAAATCTACAATAATTTGATCTGTTGACTCTCTGACACTGAAATCCGGGGATGTCACCAGTTGTAAATCAGTTTGTAAATCAGTTTACTATTTACTGTCAAACCAGTTGTAACAATAGATGAAGGATTTCCGTTTTGATTATCTCTCCAAGTAAAATAAAAATGAACACAAAACCAAAAACTGCAATAATTCTTCTGACAATACAATTTAACCCATTAGCTTACTAATATTATTTAGAATTAGAATAATATTAATTAATAAATTAATATATAAATATAATCAGATTATATATATAGCTACTAAAGAAAAGGGAAAAAAAACTAAATTATGTTGTGTTAGTAGGATCATTTTCAGTGTTAAAATACAGTATAGTCAAAGCCATGATAATTAGCTGTAGCATGTCCTGACTGGCCACTGTCATAATAAGTAGAAAGGTTAGATTTCTCTGGAGTGATCGAAGGGAAATTCAAACAGGAATTTTAATCTTGTTTAACAAGACTTATTTTATTCTTTAGTTATATAAACATTATATATATTTTAAAATCTGAATAGTAATATTGCAAAACATTTTCATTGTAAATAGTAGTGTTTGCAAATTATACAAGGATGCTAGGTTTGCTCTGAATTATGTCATACAGAAATCTCTTCATTACTTTTTATAATGAGTTCTTGCCAGAATCAGTAAACCTCTGGGAATGATGATAACCTGGCTTTGTTGTACTGAGTTCCAATTATCAGTACAATAACTATTTATGGTCCATCTGTCAACAAACAAGCATAATTATATCACTTTATACAAAATGGCAGCTTCAATCCCATATTTTATTTATTCAAAGGAGATTGGATTACACACAACAGATTTCTTCTTTGTTACTGCTTGCAAACATTAAAACAAAAATAAACAAGAATCAAGCCGAACTCACAAGTTATAAATGTATAAAACACACTTTTTTCCCCTAAAAAAATGACTTTTAATTGACTGTACAAACTACAATAAACTAACCTTAATTTCCTTGTTAACCTTTGTGCACTTTCTACAAATGAGACATAGCGTAATTAAAGATAATGATGCTGTAAAAACTTATTATTTTTTTCATTTCTATACCCATCTTTCCTCCAAATTCAAATGACACATTGAAAAATATCTTCATGCAGCACTACCAGAAACTCGAACTTGCTTTTAAATCAATCAAAATGATGATGTCAGTTGTTTCTCAGATTTTTGCAGCAGAAAAAGAAGGAAAAGTTTCTAAATACAGTTGGAACTTTAAAGTATATCCAGCAGTGTGCACTATTGGGGACAAAAGGCATGACAGGGCAAGTTGGAACGAGGTTAGAAATGCAAAATACACTGGCTGAGAGAGGCATCATGGTCAGGTACAGTAATTGGGAAATGAAATGAAATTACAGAAGCTTGAAAGGACGGAAGAGTATGGTAATTTCTATCAATTTTCAATTGGTATCAGTTTGCCATCTTTGGTTGTGACTACAAATTCCTGGTATGTAAAAAAGATAAATCAGTGATAGATACATAAAAGTAACCAAGAAATGTATAACATTAAACACACAAAAAGGGTAAATCTGTCAATTTGGCTTAATGTAATGCCTTTACAGTCCATGGTTTTTGGTTCGTTGTAAGAACCAATGTTGTACTATATCTGGTTATGTGTGTTTGACCACAAATTAAAGAGGACCCATGAACACATGAGTAATTACACATTATGAGCATGTGTGTTCAGGACTGGAAACTGGAGGAACTTAACACATATGGTTGTGGGTGTCTGAAACAAGCTTCCCACCCATACTATTAAAATACATTTCTTTGCTCATATAATTAAAAAAATGGCTAAATTATTTTTTCAGATAAGGATGTTATTGACAACTAAATGAAGAGTGCCAAATGACCTCGTCATAAGATATTTCATGTCACAGAGATAAAATTATCTGATACATTTCGAACATTATTCCTACAATATTAAGAGAGTATTATAATATAAATTCTTGCAAAGATTATACTAAATGCATATTTGCAAGTATTGCATCAGTCCACACTGTTACGTAAATTACTGACTTTTTAGTGTAAATTGTTAATATTAATAAAATAATCCATTATAATAATTTAATTTCTTTAAATAGCTTTATCATCACAGACAAAAGTCAAAGGTCAGCTCCGCCGCACTGAGAAAGAAAGAAAAGGAGCACAGCAGGATTCCCAAGACAAATCTTCTCAAAGTCATATTCTCTAGTTACCAATTAATCACAACACAATATTTCCCCTTACAACCATTTTAATAACAACTTGTGCCCAAGTTACCGTCATTTCTCTGTTGAGCTCTTTTCCTTAAAACAGGTAATAGACAAATGAAAAAAAAGTTTAAATCAACTAAAGTTTTTTATTTTAAAGTATGCAAACTAAACAAAAGAGAGATTCCACACATAATTACTACATATCATGTGCATTTTTCCTATTTTGAATAACCACTGTTTTATAGTGTCATAATTATATTTTCTTTTTTATGTTCTTTAGGATGTCCGCTGATCTATATACAGTAGATAAATATATAGACATCCTCTTGCTGTGGCCTTTTCTTAACCAGCAAATTAAATTGCAATATAACATCTATAAAAATAATTTAAACAATGTTCAATTATTCCTCCAGATCCCTGTTACATTGCACAACAAAACATATTTTTTGATATCCAGTTATCTATTAAATATTAGGTGAAATCATGTTGGCCTTCCTGGTTTTATTTTTAATGAACAAATTTATGCATTTATGCAATTTATGCATTTTGTTCACAACAGGTATAAAGATAGAAATGACCTGGAGAAAGACAACTTACTGTAGATGCAAAGATTTTGATATTTAATAGACCAGAAATATAACAGTGTTGTTAATCAAGTATTGATTTTTGTCTTCAATCTTAACTGCCCCTCCAATTGGAAGTTCATTTGTATAGGCTAGGAGGGAGAGCAGTGGAGCAGAGAGAAAGAGGCAATTTAAAGCACACAGCAAAAAAAAAATGCTAAAAAAACCCTTTAGTTGCCTTTGATTTCTTTTTGGGTATTCATTATTGAATGAACAAAAGGTTCTCTTCAGAAGGTAAATGTGCTATAAAAATGTTACTGTGTTAAGAGGGAATTAAGTGAGTCGTCCTGCATGATCTTAAAAATGCCAACAGTATTAAAAACTGTAGTGTACCATGCCAGTTGTGAGAAAAGGTTGTTGGTGTAACCACTTTTAATCAAAACATGTATTTAACAGTTTTAAGTTCCTGGGAGTTAACATCACAGAGGACTTAACCTGGACGCACCACACCAACATCATGGTCAAAACAGCACGGTAGCGCCTATTCATTCTCCGCAGGCTAAAGAAGTTCGGCATGCCGTCACATATCCAGGCCAGCTTCTACAGGTGCACTATTGAGAGCATCCTGACTGGATACATCACTGCCTGGTATGGGAACTGCTCCGCCCGGGATCGCAAAGTACTGCAGAGGGTGATGAAGTCAGCGCAGTTCAATACTGGCTGTGAGCTACCAAACATCCAGGATATCTACTGAGTTAGATGTCTTAGGAAGGCCAGGTCCATTCTCAGAGACCCCAGTCATCCCAGTCATAAACTATTTTCTCTCCTACCATCCGCTAAACGGTATCGAAACATTCAGTCAAAGTCCGACAGATTACGGAACAGCTTTTACCTCCAAGCAATAAGACTGCTAAATAGCCAAGCTGCAGTTCCTTCAGCAAATCACCGTAATGGCTACATGAATATACAGTTTAAATTTTATTCAGCATACTGAACTACTTGGACATAATGTATTGCATACACCCTAGACACATACTGTAGCAGCTCTATTTACATTGAGTTTTGTCTGAGTTTATCTTATTCAATTTCCATTGCACTATTATTATGTAACCTTATTTTGTAACTTTAATTTTTTTATTTATATCCCCTCCGGTGAGTTCGTAGAAAAGACATTTCATTGCCAGCAGTTGCTGCTGCATGCTGTATTGTTGTGCATTTGATAAATAAACTTTGATTGACTGATATTTAATGTTTGTGAGTTGCAGCCATATCACCCTGCAGCTCCCAACTGGGAGCCCACTGAAGCTAAGCAGGTGTGAGCCTGATCAGTACCTGGATAGGAGACCTGCTGGGAAAAACTAAGGTGGCGGCTGGAAGAGGTGTTAGTGGGGCCAGCAGGGGGCGCTCACCCTGTGGTCCATGTGGGTGCAAATGCCACAGTATAGTGACAGGGACACTACACTGTAAAAGGGCGCTGTCCTTCGGATGAGATGTAAAACTGAGGTCCTTTCTCGAAATCCCAGGGCATTTCTCGAAAAGAGTAGAGGTGTTACAACATCCGGCATCACATTCTC
Organism: Lepisosteus platostomus; assembly: GCF_059453375.1. Classification (NCBI taxonomy): domain Eukaryota; kingdom Metazoa; phylum Chordata; class Actinopteri; order Semionotiformes; family Lepisosteidae; genus Lepisosteus; species Lepisosteus platostomus. The sequence continues at coordinate 14,872,957 of NC_142611.1, forward strand.
TCCACTACGCATACCGTTTCCATACCTCCTCCCTCTTTATCCAACTTTTCTGGTTCCCTTCTCTCCAACTTCTCCTTGACTCAGCATCCCTCAATAAACTGGTTACACACATGAAACCCACCACATCTGTTTTAGATCCCATTCCCACCACTTTATTTCAGTTCTGTTTCTCTTCTCTCTGTCCCATTGTCCTCTATATTAAATGAATCCTTGAGCACAGGCGTTGTACCAACAGTCCTCAAAACTGCTGCCATTACCCTCGTGCCAAAAAAGATTAACATGGCTCTCGACAATCTAAACAATTTTCGCCCCATCTCCAACTTACCTTTTCTTTCAAAAATTCTAGAATGCGCTGTCACATTTCAGTTACATAACCACCTCATGGCAAACAACCTTTTTGAACCCTACCAATCTGGTTTCTGTCAACTTCACAGCACAGAAACTGCCCTGGTCAAAGTCGCTAATGATCTTCTAAACTGATTCTGGTTCTCTTTCTTTACTCATCCTTCTTGAGCTCAGTGCTGCTTCTGACACTGTTGACCATGACATCCTACTTTCTTGTCTTGAGACTGTGTTTGGAGTTTCTGACGCTGCTCTCAAATGGTTCAAGTCTTATCTCACTGATCGCTGTCACTTTCTCTCTCTTAATGGGTATAGGTCTGAATTTGGTCTTGTTAAGTCCAGTGTTCCTCAGGGCTCAATACTGGGCCCCTTGCTCTTCAGCATTTACATGTTTCCACTTGGTCAGCTTTTAAGATCATATGGACTCCGCTATAATTTCTATGCTGATGATACTCAAATATACATCCATACCAAACCTGACACTGATGTTGTCACGGATGTCGGAAGGGACTAACCGTGGAATGGCAGAAAAGCGGAAAAATACACTATGCAAAGCGACGGAATGGGGAGTTAGCCCAGGCTCAGCAGTGCAAAGAGCACGGACCACGGACGGAGCGGCGATGACTTGGATGACTCAAAATTTCCTTCATCTTAACTGTGACAAGACTGAAGTCATGCTTATTGGCACCCCCCATCAACTTTGTAAAGCCAGTCCTGTAACCCTATCTGTAGATGGTTCTGTACTTGAGCTTCAGTCTAAATTGAAATACCTTGGGGTGATATTTGATTCTGGCTTAACATTTGACCCACATGTACAGCATATTGTCAAAACATATTTTTTTCACCTCAGAAATATTGCTAGACTGCACTCTATGTTATCACCAACTGTGGCTGAAAAGCTGATCAACACATTTGTTTTCCTGAATTGACTACTGTAATGCTCTACTCACTGGGGTATCTAAATCTACATTGAACAAACTGCAGTATGTCCAAAATTCAGCAGCCAGAGTCCTGACCAGGTCCAGTGCAAGTGTTCACATTACTCCTATCCTGGAGTCCTTGCACTGGCTTCCTGTCAAATTCCATGTGGACTTTAGAATCCTCATGCTCACCTATAAGGCTCTGCATGGCTTGGCACCTCAGTAGCTGTCTAAACTATTATTGCCCTACTCCCCACCTTGCAACCTTCACTCTTCTATTTCTGGTCTCCTAACTGTCCCCCAAGCCCGTCTACATTCTGGGCCTTCTCCTGTTATGCCCCCAAACTCTGGAACTCTCTCCCAAAAGATATCAGAGAGTCACCTTCTCTAAACACCTTCAAACCCAGACTCAAAATCTTCTTCTTTAGAAGAGCCTTTACTTAACTGGTTCCATTCTTCACCCCTCTGCTCCTACTATACTTAGTACCACCATCCACGGTCTCCTCTGTGTATTGTAATTTGTGTTTTATCTTGTGTATTCTTTTTATTTATTGTTGTTGTCATTCTGTAAAGCGCCTTGAGAAGCCACCTTTAAAGGTGCTATATAAAATAAAGTTTATTATTTATTATTATTATCTACATTCAACATGACAGTCTTATTCTAATATTTTTAAATGCATGTATGTTATTATTAAGTTTGTTTAGGAAAGTGCAAATGAATAAGAATTTTACTTTAAAAAGATTTGGAATATTTTTTAGGATTAATAAATTTAAGGTACATTTAAATTTGTTATTTTTGTAATTTATTCATTAAAATTATAAAACTAATTAATTCTTGCCAGTTTATACATGTATGATACATGTATGATGCTGTTTAAATTATTTTCTCATTAACAAACCAAAAAGTGCTTGTATTAAAAACCCTGCTGTCTTAATACCGCTGTATTTTGTTTATCTCACTCTTAATTAAAAAGGAACCCAATGAATCATTTAAATTGCCTAAGTACATTTGTTGTTATAATTGGATACATTATTTCATGACCCATTCCATTTAATACTGTAAGGCAGTACTTACAGTAATTGAGAAAGGAAAAACTATGATTCCTGTTCATTAAAGTTTAATGCAGGCCAAGTCAATCCATGAATGATTAATGTATTCTGTGAAAATTAATTCCCTCATGTGTTTTATGTCAGATCGTTAGAATTTTATCATGTTAGCACTGTGTAACTATGTGCATTTTTCTGTAGATCAATATACTGTACAGTGTCTCAGTGCAGCAGACAAGAGTTTTGTAAAGAAGTAAAGAAGAAGTAAAGAACTTTGGAGACTGATGAGCTCTCTCCAGATATACCAAGTAGAATAACTGTACTTGGATCAGAAGAGGCTCTGTGGTTCTGTGGGCTGTAAGCCTGAACTGTATGTAATGTAGGCAGAATTTCCTACAACTGCCAAAATTAGTATATGCTAGATCTTCTATCTCCATCCAAGACTCTCAGAAAGTGATATGTCAAGGTCTTTAGTAGCTACGATAACCTTACAGTACATAATTTTGTTTTGCCAAGAGTCTCCATAAAAGAAAAGTGAATACACATCACCTCTCTTGCTACACCTTCTTAAATCACTGGCAAATATAAAGCTTAAATTAGATTCTTTGTTCAGACTCAACAATATACTGTATCACACGAAAAGGAGATCCCTTTTCTAGAAGATTACACAGTCATCACTGTCTTAAAGTGCAGAATAGCAGCTGTAACAAAGGCTTCCATAAAAGGCTTCAATTAAGTACAGTCATCCATCCATATGGATGAGCTAGAAAAGTATAAGCATGGCATTATACAATGCAGAAGTATAAAGTGATGAATCATTTTGTCTCTTATTAACCATCAAAACATACATACTGTACATTTACTGCGGAAAGGTGGGTATGTCCAAGACACTTTTATGACTATGCTGCTCAGCATAGCTGGAGAAATGCTGCTGCAGATGAATGGAAGATCTTAAAGGTTTGCTTTCATATGTTGGGACTAACAGTTTGTATTAGTTGCTAAAAGAATAAAAAATAAAACTACTTATTCCTTGAACAGTAAATATAAAAAAAACAAATAGATTCAATAGATTTAATTATGCATGCCAACACAAAATGGACAGCTCAAATTCGCACTAACTGACAGCTCAGTATGGCTGTCAGGTTTCTGATGTTTATGGTACCTAATTATTACCTGTCTAAGAACCACCTCAGCATTTGGCAACCCAGAATTATTTTTGACAGACAAAGGTATAACCATTAGACTTCCAGAATGTGAAAGAGCTGAGTTATGCCAAATATCTCATTAGTGTTTTAAATGTAACATAATACATGGACATATTTTCCAAATCTCTTTGTCAATTTATTGAATATGGGGTTTTCCACAGGTTCAAAAGTGGGTAGCAGGTATTGAAATCCCCGAGAAGGAGAAATTGTTATTTATTCATAGTTCAAGTACATATCAAATATATTTAATATTGTTAGTTCAAGAACAGCTTTGAAAGTTCTGAAAATCACACAAAAGATCAATGATGTTGCATCTGCTTATAGTCGATGTCTGGTACTGGCTAAATTATACTGTGTACGTTGTCTTTACAACAGTATTTAGGACTTGCTTGTAGTGTCTGAAGGTTTTAATCTATTCAAATATTGTATGACATAATGGATCTAATCAATGGTTTAACTGAATCAATTTTAGACCTTTTCAAAGTTTGTATGGTTCTATAAAACCTTCTTGTTTGCAGTCCTCCAGAACTGTTTATTCTGTTTTACAAATATAATACAATAAAAGTTAACATTTTTAATGCAAGAAATAATAAACCTGAGGAAATATACACTGGACGTGCACTGGAAGTGTGTTTTTGTTTCAAACAATATATTTGAGCAAAGTCTTCCAAATCACAGTATTATAATGTGATGAATTGCACCAAGTTTCAGGCCCAGATCAACAGGCGGTGTTCCCCCTAGATTTTACCAGGATTAAGTGTCTGAATAACTGATGAAGTTTAATTTGGTATTAATGACTATTTGCACCTTATGATCCCTCATGTTTTTGTACTGTTCCTAATGATCACAGAGTCCCTGGGGTAAGAATCAAAACCAATGGGAATGTTCTCTTCCTTTGTCAAAATGGTACTTTACCCAGTAGGTTGAATTAGCAGGAAGAAAACTTTGTGTGTGTCATGCTTTGGGAAAAGACAGTAGCCTGTTTACAATGCCGGTTATATTTATTTTATGATAAAGGCATAATTTAAATTATCATTAAAATCTTCAAAAATAACTCTCTTGCATATATTTGAAGTACAACTAATTAAAACAATAGTATTTTCAATATTTAACAAACCAACAATTAAGTATAATTTAGTGGATATGCACATATTAGGATGCTTATTTTTCATAGTGCTTTTTGTAATGTATCTCTATACAACTAAACATCCTGGTAGCATTACATGGTAATTGCACTTTTATTGTTTTTAAATATAAAACATACCCCTAGAACTTTTACTTCAAAGCTGTATATACAGTACATACTATTTGTATATATTTTTAGTTTTTTTTTGTGTTATTTTGATTGCTAGACACTTAGATTACCTCTTAAGTTTGTGTAAGCCTTAATTTTATTAATATATGTTTTAACTTACTGTACCTGCATGACTCTTGTTTGTGCTTCAATTAAACAGGCAAGATAGGGGTGTCTACAATGGACTAAAAATAACAATTGTTATTAATCTATTGACAAACTGCTTGGTATACGTATTGTGTCAATTTAGTTATCCATCTACTGTCTATCTTATAAATGAGCGTATTTAAAAAAAACTCTTCTGTGCAGAACTTACACAAAATGGCTGACAGATGCTGTGTATAGTTTTCAGAACACTTACATGAGAGAAAAGGATTTCAGATCGTCCACCACTTTGTTGCTACAGTATGTGGGAACTGGACAACCAGTAAGGTTGAGTCAGTCCTGGAACTGCTTTGGTAACCCTGAGGGTCTGTTAGGATTCTGTATTCCTCTGGCAGCCAAGAACTCAACAGAAGGCAGTGCCACCACTCAACATCTTTGAACAAAAAAAAGCACAAAGATGCTGAGCAAAGGTAGTGTTCTATTACAAGAGTTTCTGGAGTTTCTCATTTGTTTGTATTGCAAAACCCATGGCTGGCCCTTTCTTTCTGGGGTCCTAGGCAAGACCTTTGAAAGGGGTCCCTGCAGATCACAATTTGCACATACTGTACTGCACCCTACTATGATCAGATCCTAATTAGAAAACATTTATTAACCCGCTTTGAAGATCACATAATGAATAACTTATAAAAAAGAACACAAGGCACACACTTTACAAAGATGAAGTTTGGTTTAACATTGAGAGTAATGAATTGGAGCATTAATAACAATAAATAATGATAAACATGATCTCTGCTACTTCCAAATTTGAGCAATTCATAACTTACAAATTAAAGATTGAAACCTGTGTAGAAATTGCGTAAATAAATGTGTGAAATTAAGTAAGAAATAAAAAAGGCATACTCAATAACGAGTATGGTGAGATCAGTAAGGCTGAGCAGATTGTAAAGGTTTATAAAAAATGTTCTATAAATCAATTTGCCTATTTTTGTTTGACCTCAGGTATGTTTTAATTAACTTGAACTCTGAAAAGCTCCTCTCGGCTTTTGCCGATGTGGCTGGGACAGACACACATCCAAAGGGCTACAGGCTGAATTCACAATACCCCCATTTAATGAAATACAGGAGAAACCACAAGGAAAACAATGTGTTTTCATGCCGATTATGTATAACAGTCTTTTGTACTGTACATTCGCTTTCACACTTTTTTTTGGCTGAGCAGCACCATGTGTCCAATTGCAGTAAACGTGAATCTGTTAACTTCTAGCAAGAACACCTCAAGTAGTGTCTAGCTTGAAAGTGTGACATGTCTACCGTTCACTAGTGACGTTGTTGTGACAGGCTCAAAACCGACCGAAATACAAATTATTATTATTACACATATTGTGCATTATTACAATGACTTGATTTGGCACACATCTGTTTTGAGATCGCTTATCCCGCTCTTCTTTTCTGTGCTTCATAAACATTACGTACTCAATTATGATTGGTCATTTTTTTTCACTGGGTTTCCATTAGGATAATCCACAGCAACAGCAGAAAGTGCTTGTATAGGGAATTTGTTCACTCTCATTTGAACATGCAGATGATAAAAATATATTTTATATATTTAAATCAAAATATGTTCTGTTACACATTGAGGGACCTCTTGGGCTGTATTCACATTTTCAGATTTTGTGATTGTTCATCCAAACTGGTCAATGCATAGCGCTACACTTGCTGGAAAAAACAACACGTGGAAGAAACAAATGGCGTCACAAATAGCTCGGATAGGCGTCACAAATAGTTCGGATAGATAAGACAAAATCTCACAAATCACAACTCTCTCTGTTCGAATCTCATCTGGTGCTTTGTGTGAGTGCTTTTTTTTTAGGTGGCGGTGCAATGGCTCTGTGGATAAGGATCTGTGCCTGTGGCTGTAAGGTTGCTGGTTCCAATCCCACGGCTGGCAGAGGAATCCTACTCCGTTGGGCCCCTGAGCAAGGCCCTTAACCCCAACTACTCCAGGGGTGCCATATACAGTAAATGGCAGAACCTGTGCTCTGACCCCAAGCTTCTCTCCCCGTCTGTGTGTCTCATGGAGAGCAAGTTGGGGTATGTGAAAAGACAAATTCCTAATACAAGAAATTGTATATGGCCAATAAAGTGATCGTATCTTAGAAACATTAAACACAAAAAGGCACTTATGGCCTTATTGGTGGTGCTTACACTGTACTGTACATAGCTGTCTTCCAATTGATTTACAGTTCTTTTGCATTAACATTACTTTTGCTTGAACTTACTTAGTTATACTTTTATTATCTCCCCAAATAAAAAAAGCCCAACAGTGCAGAAAACAGTGTTCAGTGACTCTTGCATGAAAATGCAGCCTTTTGCTACACAGCAGCTATCTTTTCCCAAGCTCATGGAGGAAACATAAAGTAACAATTTATCTGTTACAGCTGACATTATTATTAATAACAACAACAATAATAATTCTTATTCTTATTATTATTATTGACGACAATATTAGAAGAGAGCATTAAAACTACTTGATAAGTTATTGGATGTTCTGAATCTTTTAATTTAATAAATATAAACAATAATAACCAGGTGCACCCATAACACAGTTGTATCCTGTCCATAGCTGGACAAATGCCACTGCATTTGTGTGTGAAACCATGATTTCATTAGTGAGCCCTGCATGTTCCTCCAGCTCATCATCTCTTCATCTCTCTTTCTGCCTTGCTTGGCTGCTCTATCCGTCACTCAATCAATGTTTTGTGATTAGGCATGTCTATCAGAAACCTGCCTGTTATCAAGGGTCCAACCCCTCTGTAAATAAAGCAAACCCATAGAAAGAACTAGATCTTACATAACAGAAAAAAACTCATCTCAATGGAATAACTATAAGCACACATGACAATGACAGTTATTAAAGGAATTAAAGGCCTAATCTTTGATGAAAACGTAAACACAAATCCATGTAGAAAATAAAGGGGAGGTTGGAAATAAAAGTTTATCATTTCATCCATTGTGAAGGGGAATTCAGGTTTGCATCTGCACTGGGCACTTTATCAAGACAGATTTCGCCCAGATCATAAGCCTTTTGTTTAATTTCAAGAAGTAAAACCCTTTTCACGGCTTGAAAGCAGAGCACCGGTATTGAAAATTTTTTTTCTCAATTTTGTTTTATGAAGAGGAAAGATGATTATCTTTTGCTTTGTTGGCTGCAGAACTAGCAAAGGAGATAAACAGCTTTTAGATCCAGAACAAAAGCAATAAACTCAAACAGAAGTATTTAAAGTGCTACCAGTAATAGAAGTTGTTTTTTTAAAAAACATTCACACTAATTTAAAGGCTGAAATTTACCTCAAGGCATACTGTACCTTTTGGAAATAGTATATATCATATCCTAATATAATTTCATAGGAATATAATTTAATTGAATTAGTATTTGTTTGCAGTTTTCTTTGATTAAAAATATTTTTGATTTTCTTTTATCTTGTAACTTGTCATATATAAGTTAAACCCAGCTGTTTTAAGCATTGGATTTAAATATAGAAAGTCATTTAGGTACCCATGTAGTCATTTGATTGGGAGAACAGTTGTTTGTACTCATAGCTTATCAGTTGTGAGTTCAAGTTGAGGATTGATGTAATGTTCCATTATGCAATTTGTTCAGAATGCTCTGTTAATCCCTTCTATGTGAATGCAAATGCGCCACAATATAATTGTTGCGTTTGATAAAGCCATCAGTCATGCAGTATAAATTAATTGATTTTTTCATGCATACAGGTATATCCACAAAAATAATTTCCTTTACATAGATGATGTTCATTACTTGATAAAAGAGCAATGTCTTTGCTGTAAGGTTTTGGTAATCTAAAGGAGAAAATCAGATAGTACTATTGTGATAGGTGGTGGAGAAAATCCGGTTCATATCAGTATTATGTCAATCATAACCTTAATGGTTAATCTGGTATTGTTGCCACATTTTTGTTTTGGTATCCAGAATAATTGAATCTCTTGATCCCACAAATTGTCTTTTATTACATTTATCACTTGTATTACCAAGCTGGAGCATTCGGTTTCCTTTTTTTTTCCTTTGGAAATGTAGTAGTGTTTCCTAAACAAAGCACTAACATAGTAGCCTTGTCTAACAACATGTACATTTGTAAATGAGAAAGCTGTAAGTACAGACATAATTAAAAGCTGTCAGTGTCGCAACACCAGTTTTGTTTATAAAGTTTGCATTTCATAATACTTCTGAAGGCTGTGGTAGTTTTGGTTAAGTCTCTAGTAGTAGTACAGGGCAATATTAAAAACGAAGCAAAAGCCTGTGTTTGGTACTAATTAATATCTGTTATTATTCAACCGTGTTCTGTGAGATTACCAAAAAGGCTTGGGGCATCAAACCAAGGTGAACAGAATTTTCAAGCACTTATTTACACAGGGAGTTAGGCCGTATCCTCTAGAAGATCCTGTTGCTAGAGTTCTGTCATCAGTGACTCTCATTTCCTTTATGGAAGAGACAGCTGTCCAGTGCAGGGGTGCCTCTCTGCCAAATGTAAATCTAGAACAGATACATCTACAAGGAAGTGGTTATAAATAGTATATCAGGGAAAGAATGTACATTTATAAATGAATGGATAAGAATATTTGCTGTAAATCATTTTCAATAGATACAGCTGAATATTGCCTGAAATTAAAACAAACAGGTATTCAGATACTTGGGACACATGATCATTATCATCACGACTTGACCTCAAATGCAATAAAATAACCAAACATTCTCTGTATAACATGTAACTTTGTTTTCATGCTTTTAACTTCTTATGTTCTGTGGGAACAACTGGCACCTATCCTCTTTATTAAAATTTTGAAAGCTTACAGTAATTTCTCTTAGCTTACCAGAGAAACCTGACAATGAGAGAAGAGCAGACTGGTGTGCACACCCTTGTATTACATATTGATCACTGAAATTTTAATAAAACCTCTATCAATGTTAGCATTTGTTGATAAGGCAGAATGTGAATATATCATCTACCTTTTTTGTAACTGCTGCATCCATTTCAGGGTCTTGGGGGAGTGGAACCCTTCCCAGCATGCAATGGACATAAGACAATATACGCCGTGGACAGGAGGCCAGTCCATCGTAGAGAATGTGAATATATCCATTTAAACATGATAACATGATAGTGCTTGCCAGTAATGTATTCACAACAATAAAATGTATTTAAGAACATAGTTTTCTATATTTTAGAATATATTTATTCTAAAATATATTTATACATATTATAATACTGTTTTCTGGCTCCTTTTAACATTATAAGCTATAATATTTTGATATTTAACAAATTATTATGTTTTTAATATTATAAGTTATGTACCTAAAACTGCGGATACATCTCTTTATACTGTATATTTGTTTTATTTCTATAGGAACAACAAGCTGCCGTGTTGCATAAAGTATATCCAGAATTTCACAGGAGACATCACTCATGTTTTAGTAATAATGAACAACTAATTGTACACTTCTCTCCTCTTCCTTCTTAAATGTTTTGTATTGTCTCAGTTCCAAGCACTGCCTTGCAAGTGTATCATTAAACACAAAACCCTCCTTCGCAGACAAGGTACAGACAGGGCCAACACAGAAAAGGCAACAATCAATTAAAGTTTAAAGCTTTTACTGCAAATGTCACCATTCCTATTGCATTTCAGTTACCCATAACATTTCAGGAAGACTAATGCTCACCAAGCTGTGGACTGAGGGCAGCCTGAAAGTGTACCTTAACTCTTCAAACATCCCTGTAGTACCACTGACTGACTGGGGCTCTGTTTTCTTTTACTTGCTATTGTTTGCCATCACTCAGGCATTGGCAGTCTAAGTAAGGGACCCAGATGGATACCGCTGAATAAACCAGACCACCAATAAAGCACTGCAAGTGCTCTGTGTGCAAGCGCAACAGTCATGCTTCTTTCGTTCCTAGTAAGTGTCAACATGCACTTTGGAAAATAATTCTGAGTAATAAAGTGAGGCAGACTTTTTCTCGCTGTAGGTGGGTGGGAGGGATCTCTTCAACAAGATGATCTTGTAACTCACATGAACTCACTTGCTCTGCGTCAATCACCTGGACTGTGGCATCCTGAATGGCATATAGCTACAGTTCATAACTGACAAAAATACATGACCACTTTTGAAAATGACATAATTTCACAAGAAAATATTTACCTAAACAGACTCACAAATTTGCTTAAACATTCTGACATTCCAAAAGCTTATGTTCACTTTTGAATATCAGGCTGTTTGACAATTTACTACTGACTGTGACTGTAATGACCGTGTGTAGATATCACAGTTAATTTTATGTAGACATAATTATTGAAAAAGTCTTTAATATGAAAATATGGAACACACAAGTCTCAGCCTACCATGAATTTCTCAGTGAATAGCTTCCTAGTGTGGCTACTTTCCTTTTATAGACACCCAAACATAACAACAGGTGAACTTCTTAGTGAATGTCAACTATTCAAAAAACATAAAAGTACAATCACTTGTTGGATTTGGAATTTTTAATTGACCTCTTAATTGATAATGTATACAGTAACTGACATTGTATGTCAATTCTTCCTGTGTTTCCATGGCTAATTCAAATACACAGCATACAACTGATTACTGGAAACATTCATACTGTAGATCAAATTGCATCAAGTACTTCAAGCAACAAATACATCAAGTACTCAGATGTATCTCACAGCAGCGTCAAGCTGCTTTATACCAGTATTAATCTTGAATGTTCCGAGTAAAATGCTCATCTCCAGCTGGGATTTGTTTGTCATCTCTTTGAAGCATCTCCCAGCACCTGATCTGAACACAAACCAACAACTTTGAGGACCCATACTTCAAAAGGTGAGTCACTTGGCAAAGAAGATTTCAGTACCATTGAGCGTTCCTGGGAGGTGGCATAAACTGAAAAATAAAAGAAAACAGGAACTAAACTATAAGCTTTCAGAATTTGTTTTCAAATTGGAAGCTTGTGATACCTACTTATCTACCAAATATTTCTCACCAGATGCTAATTGTGCATCACACTAAACTTTTCCCAGAGGCCATAGTACATTGCTCAATGACAGTTGCTCTTAAGGTTAAAAAAAAAAAACACTAAGAAGCAAATTACCACATTTAATGTTATCTTAGAGTTACAAGATACAGCCAGTTATTCTGATAAATCCCCTCTGTAATAACAGGTCTTGTAGAAAAACAAGCTTCAGCCTTTGTTACATGAAGAAATCTATTCTTTTTAAAAGCCTTGTAACAAAGTAATCTCACTGGAAATGTTTTAATGCATTTTGAGCAAATCCAAATATTTTTGCTTTTTTGCTGTAGTCAGAAAGGGAATGAGGTAAATGAAGCGTAAATGGAATGACTAGGTTTATCTGTTCTGATCTTTCATGTAAACATGCACTTAACTGGTACTTCTTCAAGATCAGTTACTGTAAAAATACAAGGTTAATAAGACTGGACTTTCTACTCCTTAGGCCAATCTTGTACAATGCCAGCTTTAATGTCGAGCATGAAAATATATTTTATTGAAGACACTTAAAAGCAATCTGATTAAAAATCAATTTATATGGTGTATTTTCACTTTTTGAACAATGTAAAGCTACACCAAAGGTGAGAGTTCAATAATACGTAAGTTGTAGCACTGTTCATTTCAACTGATCCATCATGCTATACACTTTCAGTTTAAAGGCAGTTGTTCCTTGGCCCTAACCACAGCTATAGCTTTGCACTCCCCTGGGACAGATGATGTTTTGATATTATAAATCCCCATGTTTTTGCTTTTAAAGAATTTAGTGATTTATGGGCACAGCCCTTTTTGAAAACAGTCAGTCACATTAAGATATTAATTAGGATATTTAGCTGGACATTATATATTTATTTTTTCTTTCTCATTATACACGTATTTCTCTTATTTAATGGGTTTGCATTGTGTTTAATATACTGTATTGCGTAATGTGTTATGTCATTTACAGTACCTGCCCTCAAAGCAAATTTACCATCTGGGACAATAAAAGTAAGACAGTATAGAAGTAAGTGTAATAGAATAGAAGATATCTTTCTATTCCTTATAATCAAATAGTTTGATTTACAATTTAAATTTAAAATAATTTAAATTAAATTTTAAATTAAAATTGCTAGTTGTGCATAAAATGGGAACATGTATCCACGTTTTGTGTCTTCTACTTTTTGATTTGTGTATAATTATGCATTTTGTAAGATTTCTCATCAAATATTAATTTCACACGGACAAGACATTAAGTTTGATACTTTATACTGACTTCTCACTTTGCAAACTGTGAAAAAAATAAGACAAAAAGAAAAACAAAGACCTCCAGAGAAACATTATTGATGTCGAATAATCTGGTACGAATCCCAGTAAATCTTTTAGCTCTGTTTGATAAATTATACTGTGTTTTAAGGCATTTATCCTTGTTCAACCCAATAAGACATTGATACATTAAGGTAAACTCTGGACAAATACCATTTAATTTATAGAATTTTCCTGATTCTGTCAATGAGGAAGAAACATTTTGCAAGGTTCATTCTTCTTTGTGTTGAGGGAAACAGTTTCTCTCATCACAGCTCTTATTAACACAAAGTGAGAGGCGCCACAGTTGTTTGCTTAACTTTTAGCAAACGAATCCTTTTTTCTTTTTCAAGAAGATTGAGTCGTCATTTCAGGAAGTTGGCATGAGGAATTCCTCCATGTACGCGAAGCTTGTAAAAAATGTCTGCACTTTCTCAGAAATCCACTATGTCTAAAAACAGTATTATCCTTTTGATAATCAGTAGAATAACAAACATATATTAATTTAATTTTTTTGTACTATGAAATGCAATCTTTCATATTTTCACCAAAATAGCCAAAAAGACTTCAACTAAATCTTTCAGTTAAAGAAAGATTATTTAATGACTCAAATAATACTGTAAATCATTGCCAATTATGACTTTTTTTCATAATTATTAATCATTATTAAATTCTTCTCTTCTAGTGACATTTAGGCTGAATGTTCCATTCAGAGAACCTAATGCCAGTTAAATGCTATTGCTAACTAATAGCCATTTAACTCTTTTCTTCCTATACAAATCAACTTATAAAACTCGCTTTATCTCTAGTCTTGAGAAATTTTATATATAGATATACAACAGTCAGATCTAAGGATGTTTGGAGTAAAAAAAAATCAACAGATTCACTTGTGTAAATAAATAAAACAGGCAAGATTGTGATCAGCATTATATTGTTAAACTGTGCAGAGCTGCAATCAGGTGGTCAGCAGCCCGTGTGTCTAGAATGGTATGCTGACAGCTATGGTGCCTAGCAGGGAAGATTCACAGACAGTTCTTCAAGCAAGGTGCCATCTCCTGCCCATGGCTTCCAATTTCTGGCACTTTCCAAGTGAGACATTCCTGATATGCTCACAAGCTGCTCATCATTTCAAGAGTGAGGAGATGCAGCAGATTGTGGGGATTTTGTTTTTTACGAAATCACATGGGATAGTCTGAAACATTTCTAGATTGCAACAACCATGCAGGAAGCTTGGGAGAGTGTCAAGCACAAAACTTCAAACAAAAAGGGGAAGAAATCGCTCTCCAAGGCATTATCAGATAGATTCTCGTAAAGCTAATACAAAAAGAGACATCAATATGGTTAATCTTTGTTGTGATATTATGGGAAAAAATCCCTTTTATCTACAGACTTAAAAACATTCTGAACTACAAGAATATTGTTCTGTTTTATCAGAATGATGATAAATGCTTCATACATCTTCAAAACTAAAACTTTTTTGATGAAGACTTATAGTAGCATTGTAAGTTAGCTCACTGTTAATCTTCACAGAGAGTGAAGAATTGCATTTTAAAATATTTTCCCTTAGCAGCTGCATCTTGACCAAAGCTGTTTTGATTTTTTGTAGCTTTAGTCTCATGGGCTGCTGGCATATGACACAGTGGTTAACATTGCTGCCTTGGAGCGCTGGGGCCCTGGGTTTGATTCTGGACTTGGGGTGCCGTTTACATGGAGTTTACTTGTTCTCTATGTGTTTGCATGGGTTTCCACGGATGCTTTGGTTTCCTCCCACATTCCAAAGACGTACTGGTGAATTGACTTCTGGAAAAATTGGGCCTGGTGTGAGTTTGTGCGTGTCTGTATCTGTGTGCCCTGTTATGGACTGTCTAGAGTGTACCAGCTGACCCACTATTGGATAAAGTTTTTAGACGATGGATGGATATACTGACATTGTTTAAATAATGAGGCAACATTTCAAAATAATAATAACTACTTCAATAAATCTGTCAAACCCTAATTACGATGGAATGGAAACTTACTTTGAATTAAGGTGAATTTCTGGCTTAATTTGTCCTGCTATGATAACATCAACATGACTGTAAGTATGGAGCTGATGGAACAGTCAACAAAAGCTGGTGGAACCCCATAACATCAGTGCAAAATTCTTCAGTTACCAATCTTGAAATTGGATATACAGTAGAAGAGAATACGATCAGTAGATCAAACAAAGGAAAGGGGACACGAAAGATCTGAGGGAAGCCTATTTCACATTTCCACCTGGGTGATGAAGGAGTTACTGGAATATAACTTCTGAATGGGAAAGGTATTGTCTATAGTACGTCATCACTTCCTCGCTCCTCATGGAGCTCCAAACATCAGTGAAGATGATAAAGCACAAATGGCAATGAGGAATCCATAAATGTATTTTGTGAGGCCAATCACTCTCCTCTCTTTTGTAGAAATCAGTGGAGACAATGAACGATGAATCAGCATTTTTACATCCTTGGAGCTGGATCTAGACAGAAGGGCAACCGAAGGATGAAAGGAACGTAATGGGCATTAATAAGAATGAGTGAACTTTGCCATATTTCATAGATCAGGTGGTGCTCCAATCAATGCTTTTATGAAGCATGGTAATGTCATACTGGACATGAGCATATAGAACAGGAACGCTTTCTCTATTGATGATGTACTAACGATGACAGCTGCAGAATGAATTCTGAAGTTTACAGAAACATTTTGTCTACTTATGCAGAAGACAATGCTTCCATACTTTTGGGTGGCACCATGCAGAATGATAATGATCCAAACCATACAGCCCATGCAATCAAAGATTTAATCAGAAAATCTTGCTCAGTTAATCTCCTGTTTTATATACATTTGAGCATGCGTTTTACATGTTGAAGAAAACAAAACACCCCAAGAATAGGAAAGCATCTGTATTGATTACATAAAAATTTTGGCGAGTTCATTGGGTCACAGATTTGATGCTATCATTTAATTGAAATGCAACTAAGTACTAACTTTTACACCCTCAAATTTACTTAGGTGAGCATATCCTAATACGAGTGGTCGCTTGAATACAATGTTTTATTTTCATATGATAAAATGTACTGTATGTATGAATTTAATCTATATCGTATTGTACTTAATGTCCGTTTATATTAATAAACTTTTGGAATATATACTACAATATACTTTAATATTTTATAACACCTTTGACGGGCACTGTGAGACTCAAAGAAAAGAGTAGAGTGTCATGCTTTAGAGCACTATATTTCAGCTGTGGAGCCTACTTCTGGTTTTATCACATTATTAATATAACACTGGTTTTATATTTTTCCCAAAAATACATAAGCAGAATTTTTTTTTTATTGTGCTCACACTTAAAATGCAGGTTGGGCCACTTTCTTTGTCTTTGTAAGCAAGAGATTCTAACTACAGTAATAATGATCCCCCTTTAAGACAGCCACTCAAACAAACTCAAGTGTGCAACCATTGGAACACAACAAAACAAACAGCTACAATACACTGCCTAAGCTCTTCCACAAACAACTCATGTTACAGGGCTATTGTACCAGGTAGGCCTGTTTCTTTAGAAGTGTATAAACCCTAATTCTTTTGCTATGAGCAAATTGCCTGCGTATTCCCAGCTGTCTGCTTTCTGTGTATTGAGCACCCCCTTGAGTGACAGTCTTTTGAAATCTTCACATGATCGAAAGCAAATGCCTTGAAATTTTCCTTCCATTGAGCACCATGCTCACACCTAACAAGCAAATGAGAAACCAGAGGCAATGTTTAAACACTGCACGCCTACTTTTACTTCTCTCTGAAAGAAGCTATGAAATTGCAGGACATGCTGCACAATTGTATTTTTTCATAATGTTTGCTCTGTTTCTTATTATTTAGAACTGCTTTCTATATATGGTGTATATGAACAGTTAAAGGTTTATTTTATGCTGAAAGGAAAAGAAAAGAGCCACAACATTTCGGCTATGGAGCCTTCTTCAGTTATGAAGAATTAAGGGAACCCAGCAGATAAATAAAGTATGAGAAAACAAAGGACAGTGTATTTGAGAAGGGACACGAGCAGGGATACATTGTATGTGTACATGTATGCTATATATATACAGTACTATATACAGTATACAGGTATAGTATGTGCGTACATGAGTATTACAATGACATCTCTTATACTGCAAATATTTCAAATTTATACTCATGACACTACATATTCGTACAATTTTAAAGACTGAGAAATATTTGAATGTCTTCATATTCAGACCATGCCATTGTTTTTCCAATATGAAATACAGTACAATGCGTACAGTATATGAATATCTCTATGAAAAATAGAAAGCAAACTTTTCACCTGCATTGACACTCATTGCTTTTTTTCCACTGAATGAAATGTAATCCAAAAAGCCTAAGATTCCAAGAACAGAAAACAAACAAAAAAATGAAACAGGCTTTTAAACTAGTTTTACAGTAAATAGGGATTGTCTATTTTGAGTGTTTGTTCTAGTTCTTTAAGATAAGAAGGTTTGAAAATGCATGCTAACATCCTGAATCCTTTATAAAATAGACCAAAAAAGCTAAATGAAAACAAATATTTACTTAAATACATCTATCTATCAATTGTCCATCGATTCTTCCAATTAAAGTTTGCCAGGGAGTCAGTCTATCCCAGCAAGCAATGGGCACAAGGCAGGGGACATCCTAGACGGGATGCCAGTCCATCACAGGGCAGACAGCCATGGACGTAGACACACGTACACACTCACACCAGGAAAGATGTGTCAGTG
Source organism: Lepisosteus platostomus (assembly GCF_059453375.1). Lineage (NCBI taxonomy): Eukaryota > Metazoa > Chordata > Actinopteri > Semionotiformes > Lepisosteidae > Lepisosteus > Lepisosteus platostomus. The sequence goes on from NC_142611.1 coordinate 14,891,005, forward strand.
AATTCAGACAAACTAAAAGTAAGAGAAACATAATGAATTACAAAGCTCAAAATATGCGACCTTAAATCCTCTTTGAAATCACATCACTAATGCTAAGCAATCTTTGTAAAAAAACAAAGCTTCACCAAGAATACCGAAACACATAAGCATACGACATAAACACGTTAATTAAAATACACATCCAAATCTGAAAAAAATGATGTACATTTGACTGCTTAAATCTGTCTGTACTACTGTATGTATCATTACCTTACTGTGCTCATTCACATTCTGAGCCTTATTCGGAGAATAAAAATGTAATATTTAACAGATTGGAGAATGAGAATAAGCATTGCATGTTTTACAACTAAGAAAGTGTACAATAAATTGCCTTTTCTAAGACTTTTTTATTTTTTAACATGCTATAATAAGGGGGTGTGTCATTAATTTAATAATTAGTCATGGATGTGTTTCAGTAATAGTGTCTTAAACTGTCAGCACTGAATATGTCAATGTTAAGATGAATAAAACTGCAAACTACCTTATGTGCCATTTTAAGAGTATTTTGTACAAAATAATACAGATGTTAAGATGGGAAAGTTACTTACTTTTACTTATTGTTAAGAAATTAATAAATCTATTGCTTATTAATGGGTTCTTTTCATTTACCCAGGGACAGGGAGCCTTTCAGACAAACTAGAGTAAATGAAATCTTTAATTCAGCTGCAAATAACAAATTAAAAACTTCTCATTTCACTGCTACTTTCTGTTGGTCAGTTGGATAGTGTCTTCCAAAGTAGAGGAAACTTCATCACGTGTTCTTAGAATTTGTTACTGATATGTGCATCAAAATGTTGATTTAATCTGAGCCAATTAAAAAACAACATATATACTGTATATACAGTATAGATAACAAGAACATTGTATTAAGTACCGTTCTATTAATATCTATGGCATTTTTATTAATCCCAATTTTTTGGTTGTAAGGATTCTGTAGAATAAGTATTACATACTGTAACTAAACCTGACCGATTAATTTCTTAAATAGCCATTTACAGTAACATAAATAGAGATCTAATTGGAGATCTAAAGTTATATAAAATAGTCTGAAAAAAAACAAGTGACCAAAACAAAATAAATGACATTGTGCACAATACAAACTAATTAAAATAATACCGGTGATTCAAAAAGTACAGATTGTCAGCAGTTCATGCAGGTGGGAGTGAATGGCTGATGACTAAATTGTCCAGATTTTTGGTTGATGAATGAAATTCTTTGAACGAGGATTCAAACAGTTTAATTCTCCTCTGTGACAAGTTGCCACAACAACAATCTAAAAATATATTTGTTCAAAATAAACACACTAACTCACAAGTTAAAGCATCACATGCAAAAGTGTTTTTTTCTGATATACTGTACAACAGTACTGTCCAGCATTTGCAGTACTTGATCAAACTGATTAACATACTGTAGAAAAAACAGTCCAATATGTTTGTGATTTGTTTAAAAGTGACTAAATGTTAACAATTATCTTATCAGATAAAAGTAAGTCAAGATTATTAGCTGCATCACATATTTAATCCTTTAGTTTATTGAAAACGGTGTGCTCTCAAACTGTCTGACAATGCTACATTAATTTCACCAATTCAAAGCAAAAATATATGCTGCATAACTTTGTTCATACTCTTCATAGTTTTTAATGATTTATGAAATGTTTATAAATATTACATTGTGAGCAATGATCCTTGAAAACTATGCTTTACAGTACAAAATATTTCCAATAGTTTGACGAAAATGTTTTTAATTCCAAAAAGAAATCGAAACAATAGAAAATCAATAGACACATTATGATTTTTTAGTTCCAAACCAGGCAACACTAACGCAAAAGTAAATATACAGTATAAACAAATCTTGTTTCAGAGAGAAGACTGAAAGTTCCCATAACTGAATACAGTGAACCGTGACAAAACTGTTACAGTAAGAACAAAAAGAAATAATTTATCAGTTCTATCCTCCCTGCAAAGAACATATTTGCTGTTGTTATGTTCTATTTTATATTTCACTTGTCATGTTTAGCAAACCCTGGGCAAATTTGTGGTTGAGCAGCGGTGCCCTGAAGTCTGAGGTGAGGTAGCGGTTGTCTGCAAAAGACACTGCAACGCCACCATACAGGTTACGCTTTACTTAATGTAATGTAAATATTCATTTTGTATTCTTCCTATGAAGAGTTCTATAGAATTAAAACACGGATGCCTCAAATTTCCATAAAAATGCCTGACTGTTTTAAAACGTGTTTTGAAAACAGTAGTGTTGATCTTTTTTTTATCCTCTTATCAAAAGTTAATTTTTTTTCAGTTTTGAGTATCTGCTGTTTGAATGAGTTTGAAACTGGTGCTATATCGTCCCCTCCCTACTGCATTTAAGGAAACCTGTAATATTGATCTGATATTTTTGATTTAGAGTTTCATGTTTAAATCTTCATATGCCTTATAGTATGCTGAGCTCAGAAGATTACCTTTCTAGTTTTTTTTACCACATCAATGGTATTTCTTCCGTTCAGAATTTTTAAAGTCCTCAGGCTTGCCTTCAGGTTTGAAATTTCAAATAATTTAATCAAAGTTTTGTGTGTTGATTGTGTGGACATTGTGTGGGACGAGCAGCAGATGCTACATACAGTATGAAATGTTTAAAAGAGTCTGATGATGCCTACCTGAAATACAGAGTAAAAATAGACATATACAAATTTAACAGAAATCTGAATGAAATGCAATTCACTGAATGCAAGAGAACAGTGTGAGGAAAGGGTGAGGAAAGGTAAGGACCATGAGAAGGTTACAAATATGATTCGCTAATGGTAATCCATAGTTTCACTTAATTGCAAATTGTCTGGTGATACCTCTTCATAAACACACCCATACAGTACTAAAAGATCAAAAATAACATTGCATTCAAAAGTCTAAATTGATTCAAGTAGGTAGCAGTGTCAGCTAGAAGGCTCCACAGGCAAAACGTTGTGTTTCCTTTCTCCTCTTTAGGCATGGAATCAACCTCTATTTGTTCCTTTAAAGTCTAAATTGGTTAACTTAGACTAACTTGGATCATCATAATTATGTGACAAAATGGCAGTCATCATTTTTAAACGTTGAGGTTCTAACAATAATTTGCATATAAAGTCAAGAAATGTCCACTGAAATTGTAATTTGAAAGAACATAGCATACTCATCATTTATCCGAAAGTTGTTTAATCCTTGTAAGTGTTGTGACACCTTAAAATCACATTCCCCAGTTCTATAAGGTACTGTATACAGGGTGACACAGGAACAATTTAGAGAAAACATTTAATACTGACATTATGTCTCCGGAAGGTGTGAGGAAGCTGGAACACATGGTGAAAGTTCATATGAACACAGTGAACTTCACACAGAAGCCTGGAATTTAATCCAGGATCCAAAAGCCATGAGGTAGAAGTTCAATTGTCATGTCATCTTGCTGCCTGAACGTACACAATATTTATTTTAAAATGACTATAAAGTTTCATGTCTTTGGGACAAAAAAAGTCTGTCTTTAATTTCACTACAGGTTTGTCTGTATTTTATTTACAGATGTCTCTAACTCACTTTGTAGGGAGATAAAGGAGATAACATGGCAGTTAATAGTCCCTTAGCTACTCCTTATATATACAATAACCACAGAACCTTAAAAATAATAATCAAAGTGTCAAAAACTAATAGATGTACACTATCTGACAGTTGTACAAACATTTCAAACATATTGAAAAAAAAACATTCAAAGCTTGAACTCTTGTGAAGTATGAAGATATTTAATTAGGCCTAAATATAAATAAGGTAAACAATAAATATGAGCCTATAGTTAGTCATGTTTGAAGAACTTTTATATTCAAGCACAATGGAACTGATGCATAAACGCTAAACACCTGGGGGCTTTACAAAGTTGGTTCTAAACCTCTTGGTGAAATCTCTGTAAAAGAAGAATAGAGTGTAGAAGGTACTCTGTTCAGAACTATAGACTATAAAATGCTGGTCTTCTGATGCTCATAAAGAGATAAAGAAAAATACAGATGCAAAGAAGATCACAGGTGTGAAGAAAGCAGAATGATAAAAGAACCTAAAATGAGGGACTCTTTAATGTCTATTTTGAGCAAGGGTACTCCTAATCTAATAACAGTCCCCAGTAAAACAGTTTATGTAACCATGTTAATCATTTTTAGCTTTCATTACTACAAAGAAGATGGGTGTAAAAGACCTCTACTTTCAAAATCCAAGAGGAGTAATTCTGATTTTAAATCATAACTGTCCGTCCATAGGTGGCTGGGCATTTACTGCAAGAGATACAGTAAATAAGGTTGCTGGAGGTACAAGATGCTGTCTGGGTGATCCGGAATTGTCCTGAGGGGCCTTGAATGAGTGTGGTGGTGGATGTGTACTTGCAGGTGTTACAGAGAGCTCTGTTGCAAGGGAAAGTGCCTGGTATGGATGGTTGTTGAGGGCGGTCAAGGGAGCTGTGAACAAGGAGGTTACACAGATTAGGTGGTCGGCGATATGAGATGATAGGGCGATCAGAAAAGAGGGCCCCAATGGAGGGATCATCCTGTAGGATGGAAACCAGGATGGATACCCACCTGAACTACTAAGGATTATTAAATTACATGTTACTGTATATAACTATACTATAATATTTTGCATTTAATACTGAGAACTGGAGACACGTCTTAGCCCAGAGAGTTGTGGAACAATGAAACAAGTTACCCAAGCATGTTGTTGAATCAGATGCCCTGTTTTCTTTCAAGAAACAGATGCATGAGCTAGATGGGTCACCTGGCCTGCTCTTGTTTTATTTCTATTAGGTTCTTACATTCTACAAGATCAGTCCTGGTCTGCTGAAGAAGCATAGGTGTTTGTTCCAAAGTATTTGAGAGGGTTTCTCTAACAAGAGGAGGTGAAATCTTTCAAAATAGAAGCTGTCACCTGCCCCCTTGAGTGGATGAATGACTGAATGCTCGCCCCATTTGAACAAGATATAAACTCACATTTTTAGGTTTGTCAGTCAGTCAAGCAGCTCAAGTTAGACAGCACTCTACCTATGTTATTCAATTCACCTTCATGATAGTCAGCACACTGCCACATTGTTGAAAACTTATGTTTGGGGCCCCTTGCAAAATAAGGAAAACTGTAGTACATTTGTAAGACCAACTGTTGAGGCATTCACATTGTCAATTAAGAGCAATCCATCCATGTCCCACCAATGTCATAATTAAAAGACATCCCTCTTTACAGTTAGAGAGTGATCTGAAATAATAATATTAACTTAGATGATCTAATGACAAACAAGACTCTCCTGTACTTTGTGCAGGAACTAAAATAAATATTGTTTCTCCCTAATTTGCTATTGTAATTTTCCACACCTATGTAGCACTTTGTCATTTACAGGTGTGGTGTGATGGCTGAGCACACAGCGTGAGTGTCCGGAGCCGCCTATCTTAAATTATATGTCATTTTAGATTCTTGAAGTTCATTTGTGTTGATATGGTGACCTTTAAATTTCAGATATAAAGGTGAAGCACATTTGGTTTGAGAGTACAACTGCCTTCTATTCAAAACTTATCCTTAACCTAACCTGTTTACTTTAAAACGACTGGCACTTTAAATGACCTATGACATCACCACCTAAAACACTGAAACATGTATTATGAGTGTCTGACAACATGAAAGCAAGGTATGAAAGCCATCCATACGGTAGATCAGCAAGCTTACTCAACAATGCCTCACCATTGTGAGGACTGAATGGATGAAAAGATAACTTATTACCATCCTTTGTAACAAAGGTAATTACATTGTGGAAAAAAGGGAAATGTTTCAGCAAACACTGACAGAGTGAATAGCTGAGTAACCAGAACAATCTGACAGCCTCAAGCAGTTACAGAATTCCTTTCCAGAGTATTTTATTGTATTACTCAAAAGGCGTTGTGTCTTAAAAATGCACATGCCAAATAACATTGGTGGGGCATTGATGCATTTCAATAGGATTATTACATATAAAAGGATGGAAGGCATTAAATGAGTTAAAACTGAAACAAAACTTAATGAAAGATTTAGATAAGTGTCTCATGGAACTCTTGGAAAGTTCCCATGCCTGTAATAGGACTCCAGTTCTTTGTAACAAATTCCGTGAGAGAGGGATTATGACATGAACAGAATCAAACAACAACAGTTATTCTGAAATCATAAAACTATGTATCCATTATTTAAAACAGTACACTGTAAGCATCTCTGGAACAAGATGTAAAATATAAAAGGCTAGGATTATTCCTTTGGTGAATGTACCACACCACCACACCCCCCGGGTCCTTTCACAAAAGACAAGGGCAACCACAAGTCATTTCACCACTCCCTTGATGGTGTATAATGAAGTTTCCAAACTATCTAGAGTATCAGGGATTCAGTCTCTTTATAAAGTATGTGTGGAATACTAAACCAAGTTCATGAAAAAGACAGCACAGATATAGTTTACAAAAGAAAGATACACAAACTATTTTACTCCACCAACAGTGTAGTGCAAAGAAACACATCCAACAGAGATAAAGAGAAAGGGCTGAGGAAGCAAAATCATTATGACTCTTCATATGATTGGTCTTTTCTCTAAAACCAAATACTTACACCATAATGACTAGAAAATGGCTTTTCTCTGGTTAGGGAGAGCATGTTTTTATCACTAAAGGTCCCAGCACCTAACACATGGAGTGGGACTATCTTCATCTGCTACTGAAAAGCAGCACCTACTGGGTGAAAGCAATTATTTGTCAGTAGTCCCATTGCACAACAGATTGGGTGAAGACTGACCAAACGTTTTATTAACGGGGGACTATAAGAAGGTTGGACTATGGAAGTCAGCCAGGACACTGAGCTTAACGCCTCTACTGTTTAGAAAAATGCCATGGATTATTAATCATCTAGTAATCAGCAAATTGGTTTAACATCTCATCTAAAGGAGCGCTCCTCCTGTAGAACCTCTGGCCACTATAAACTGGGGCTTTGATTCTGAAATTCTGGTCTAGAAAAACAAATGTCACCTACTGGCAAAACAGCACCACTTACAGCAATAATTTGAAGTTCCACATTAGTATCCTTTCCCAGTAATCTGGCCCAGCCATGCACAGCTTCTGAGATTTGACAATATTAGACCAAAAAGTGATAGTGCTCTTACCATATAACAGTGGCCGTTGTACTTCCCAGGGCACTTGTGAGTTCAAAGTGAGGTCAGAAAGAGGTGCATCTGTTCTCCAGTTGGTGGTTACCAACTCCACCCTGGCACCCTGGGCTGCCCATTGTGAAAAATGGGAGGTGATTTTGACAAGAGCATATTTCAATATAGTGAAAAAAGGTTTTGGGAAACCTACATAACATTGTCATTATTGGAAAGAGTGAAATAAATTCAACATTTGCTATTTATGTTTCCAACTGTCATCACACATGCCTAATTAATGCACTGAAGGCTCATAACTCTTTAAACCTGAGAATATGTTTAAACTTTAACTTAAGTATTATATTTTTTTCAATTCATTGTTGATATCTAACTTATTTTTTTGTTAATTCTAACTATCACTTTTTCAAGAGAGTCTTAATCGAAAAAGGACATCGAGACATCGATGACATTGCGACAGCACCTGAACATTTGAGATGGCAATGACTAGCTTTACATAAGCCATATCGCCCTGCAACTCACAACTGGCAACCCACTGAAGCTAAGCAGGTGTGAGCCTGGTCAGTACCTGGATGGGAGACCTCCTGGGAAAAACTAAGGTTGCTGCTGGAAGAGGTGTTAGTGGGGCCAGCGGGGGGCGCTCACCCTGCGGTCCATGTGGGTCCTAATGCCCCAGTATAGTGACGGGGACACTATACTGTAAACAGGCGCCGTCCTTCGGATGAGACGTAAAACCGAGGTCCTGACTCTCTGTGGTCATTAAAAATCCCAGGGTGCTTCTCGAAAAGAGTAGGGGTGTAACCCCGGTGTCCTGGCCAAATTTCCAATTGGCCCTTACTAATCATGGCCTCCTAATAATCCCCCTCTATGAATTGGCTACATTACTCTGCTCTCCTCCCCACTGATAGCTAATGTGTGGTGAGCGTTCTGGCGCACTATGGCTGCCGTCGCATCATCCAGGTGGATGCTGCACATTGGTGGTGGTGGAGGGGAGTCCCCATTACCTGTAAAGCGCTTTGAGTGGAGTGTCCAGAAAAGCGCTATATAAGTGTAAGCAATTATTATTATTATTATTATAAGGACAACAATTTCAAACATGAAACTGCTTGTTGAGGTAGTGGCCTCTATTTGTAAATTGTAGGAAGACATCAGTAAATGAGTCTTCTGATTGCAAATCCATTCATTTATCTGGAAAAACAAAAATTAAAAAAATCATAAATTGAAAAGGTAAAGATCTACATGTATCTGTACATACAGAAATGTAGGAAAAGGTTTTTGTTGGTACAGCACAGTTGATTATCATAATACAAAAAACAGAGGATTGATTTAATTGACAATTTGCATTATCAGAAATCTTGGGAGAGATCAGTATCACAACACATTTTAAAGCACTGATGCTTCTGAATAGGAACGCAACCTTTGTATATAACATGAGCAAAGTTAATTTAGGCAGGTCAATCATCATACAAGAAATATAATTTATTTATATATAACTTTTTTTGACTGAGATGCGCTCAAAAACTATAATACAGTTGTTAAAAAACATCTCAAGGGATGCTGTGAAGGGCTGCAAAAAGTTGTGATTCTTAATCAAGTTGTCCATTAAGAAGTATTTCACTAATGGATTTTGGACTGAATTAAGAAGTATGTTAATCTTTAAAATATGTTCAAATACACTACTTATATTTGTCAAAAGATTTAGATTTCTTAGGAAATAAGGTTGTATGCCGTTGATGATTTAAATAAAAAAAGTCAAGAGATACACCCATCTGGAAAGCTACTAGTATGTAGAACAAAAAGACAAGTTTAAAACAACCAATTTAAAGCTATACAGACTGAGCATGACTCCAGGGTAAAACACAAATGTTTGCTTGTGACAGCTTAGCTTGGCTTGAGGGCAGGATTAGTCTGGAGACCTTTTAATTCACACAGGTTTTTCCTGTCAATTAAGCTTTTGAAGGCACTCCTGTCTTTTTCATATTTGCACTAAATAAGTTACATGTTTATTTAAATAAATGTTTGACATTTTCACTTCCAACTTCATGACCAAGAGCTCCAGTGATGAAAAATAGGTACAGTAACATTACAAACCAGGAAGATTTTCATCTGTTAAAAATTGATGATGGAAACATGTAGAAAAACTGAAACATTCCAAAGGCTTACCCTGTTTACTAAAACATATCTCCAATCTTCAAACATTTTTGCTATCACTGCTATCACACTTCTATCTATGATACATAGCAATAGCTTAGTTGTACTTTTTACTTTTTACAGTCTATACTGTAAATTACCAAAACATGTCTAAAGTTTTTTCAGATAATAACTACATTGAGGAATGAAGGGCTGTTTATATTAAACCTTTATTTCTATCTACTGAATCTGATTTATATTTGTGATCAAATCAGAGTAATAATAATAGTGTAACAATAGAAAAGTGGCATCGTATACAATACTACAACCTCACTTTAGCTCATCTAAGATGTTCAAGATGGACAAATTAATGAGGGACACAGTGGCATCATCTTATGGTGCTGATTAAATGGGAAAAGTTTCAGAGGAAGCACCTTTATAATCTTATACAGCATTTACAAACTCATGACTGTGACTGGGGAATATGAACAGATACAGTATCATGTTACAACCATGTGTTGTAAATGTTGGTTGTAAATGTACAGTAGGTAAGAAGATTTCACATGCTGGTCCATCTTGCACATAATTAACTCTTGACAGTACTGATTAATAACGGATGCATTCTCATTCTTCAAAATGTATCTGTTGTCTAAAAGGCAAAAGGTGTCACAATACAGCTAATTGCTTTATTTTTATATTGCACACCTTCAAATGTCCTTTTTCAGCAAAACATAATTAACCACACCTACATAGAAAGTACACCGTGCTCTAAAACATGTAATCCAGGAAATCCATCTCAGAAATTTCTCCAGCTTTTCACTCTGCTATATGTATGATCTAAAGGGCAACACAATTCACCCATGAAGGTAACTGGCCTGCAATTATCTAAGACTACCCATGCAATATGTTCTTTGGTCTACTTCCTTCTATCTTGCGTATTACAAAGAGTGGAAGGAACCTGTATAACATGGTTTGAAAACAACTTCAATTCTCTATCCAGAATAAGACTCTGCACCTCTGAGACATACAGAGCACTTTGGAGTTACTTTATTAGTTGAATAAACGTAGGGAAAGAAGCTAAACTTGCACCACCATAAAACTATTCTATTCTCTTAAACATTTGTTGACCTTGCAGCTATCTTAAGGGAACATACAGTATTTACTTTTGTGTTATATTCCCAACAGCATTGACATTCAACTTAAGGTTACTTGATATCATGCAGCTGAGACATCTAAAAGAGCAGTATTGACACTGTCCAATAGGGACCAAAGGTTTCTTCTTTTTTGTATTCTCAATGATAACTTGTTTTTTCCCCTCATTGTGCCTCATATTGTTATCTAAACACCAATCTACCGGTGGGTTGACTTCTACCTGTACAGTGTTCGGGGCACTGTGATGTCATTCACAAATTTTAACCAACAATTGTATTAGCTTGTGGTATCATGCAGTGCCTGATTTTATCATTAGAAAAATGCCGAATAGCATACATCTTATGAATTCTAAGAGGAATTTCTTCTATTGTCAGATTTTCCTAAGGCAAGCCTTTATGGCTATTTTTTTATTCTTTGATAAGACCTCTTAACCAGCTCCATACTGGAAGCTTTGCATGTGAAGGAGGTTAACAGAATATAGTTGTATAAAGCATTTGAAGTATAGTAGAATACACCATACTTTTGTATAGTAGTATACAGCATCTCAGTATCACAGTATCACTGGCTAGGCATGACCTTGACTACTCACACTGAAGATGTTTTTTTAGAGCTAGGGTTTAGAGCTAGGAAGAAAGGTTCCTTTGACTTCAGTCAAAAGGGGAAAAGAATAACTGTTCTGTGATGATTATCTATTCTCTTTTAGAAATAATAGAAATTTTAAAAGTTGTGACCTGTTTAAACAGGAAATTTTTGTTGATGGAGAGCAGAATATTTTTTCCTGTTGTTGTGCAGAAATTAATAATAGATCGAAATACATACAGTAAAAAGCCTTATGCAAAAATTATGATTTACTGTACCCATTAAATTACCATTGTGCTAACTTAACATTTTTTATAGGAAAATATATTTGAACTATATATGAATAATATATGAAATATTGAAAACAGAAAAACTAAAATTATTCATTATACTATTTTGAAGGGTAATAAAATGCACTTAAATGATTTTTCTTTATTTTTTATTGTTAGTAGTTGGAACTTTCTTGTAACAAGAAAAACAGAAGGTAAAGTCAAAAAAAGATGAATGGATAAATCTGTTTTTTTTTTTTTTTCATTTTCTGCTTACTGTAATTTTAAAGGGAAAGGAACAATTTCCCTCCTGTTTTTAAAATACCTTGGGCAAAAAGTACCATATGGGTGCAAAGGTTTCCAGCAGTGTTCAGCTTCATGACTCCATGATGAAAAAGAATAAAATGTTCAAAACTCTTCACCCGGCTTTCTGCCATTTGATGACCTCTAAGTGGCACGGGTCAACTAACGAGAATGATGCTAATTTCCTGAGATTATTTAATGACAGGGTAGGAAAACCTGCTGGTGAGAAAGGGCTGAGCACAAGACTGTTTACAAAAGACAGATTTAAGAAGCTCTTTAGCCACTGCTTCCTCCTTATGTCTCTGACCTACACATTAAAAACAACTTGTTAAACTGAAGAGCTATTATTGCATTATTGTCTAAGGTTCGCTGTGAACTTTCTCTTTTGAGTGTAATCAGCTCCTTCACAACTGATTAACATTAAATAAGATCTTTTCTGCTTGCTTTAAATGAAGTGTTGACATGGAAGAACCAGGGATTTCTGATCTAAAACACCTGCATACCTCCATTTCTTTGAACATAAAACGTTAGTATTTAAAAAAAATATTTGCACATTTTAAAAAGAAAAAAGATGTAACATTTAACGGGCACTCGTATTTTTACTCACGAATTTAACCAAAGATTAACCAACAAATAAGCAAATGTCTTTAAATTAAAGATATTTTATTCACCTACTGGACTGTTTTTAGATTTTCTATTAGCAAAAGAATATTTATCAAATAAGGTAACAAATCAGCTGGACAAATATAAAAGAAATGAAAGTGCTGTGAAAATATTTAAAAAAACAACAGGATCCAGTTAAAAGGAGTAAACAGGTCAAATATATTAGAAGGACCAGAGAGAAACTGAAAGAAACATTGAAGTGGAGATTAAAATAATTAATGAACAATTATTCCAGTATTACGCAGAAGCAACAGAGACAATAATGGGGCAATGTCTAGGCAATTCGGGTTAAATGGTTAATGTACTAAATTAATATTTCATCAATGTGCTCATTAAGAAAGAAGTCAACAACATGCCCCAGGCAGTGGAAAGACAAACTTCTACTGTATATCCAATGTTATATGCATTTAAGAAGAGTTCGTGTTTAGGTTACTAGACTCACTCAAGATAAATAAATTCCCTGCACCAGGCTAATTCTACTCAATGAAAAAAAAAGTGTTCTTCACAAGTCTTTGACACACCTCTTCCAACAGTAATACAAGACGAAACAAGCAATTATTGTCCAATAATTACATGTAAAGGGAGGGAAACAGTTATTAGAACTAAACAAGAGGATGCTGTATATGGAAATTATATCCTTGGGATAAGTCAACATGTACAGTATGTAGAACAGGTAGGTTACCTTACTTACTTGAGTTCTTTTAACAAGCAAGAGCGGTAATGGACACACACAGAACATATCTTATGGTGTATTTATACATAATAATAACTTTATCTTTGATAAAGTTCTTAAAGGACTAATTCTCAAATTTAATGTATTTAATTCCTGGATGAAGGACAACAGAAAGTACATAAACACTCCCTTTTCCCCGACTGCTTATTGTATATTTAAGCATATAGATACTGTAAGGGTTGGATAACAGACTAGGGTGATGTAATTAATGGAGTACCACAGGGATCTGTACTAGGAACACTGCTGTTCTCAACTTACAGTATATCAATGATCTAAATCATTGTTTACTTGATAAATTAATCATGTTAACTTAATTATTTACTAATTAGCAAACAAATGAAAATCACCTCAAAGATGCTGTAACACCTCAATTTCCCTTCAGGATCAATAAAGTTGTATCTATCTTATCTATCTATAAGATGACATTTAATGCAGACGTGCCATGCATTGCGTGCCTTGGTTCAGTTCAATGAGTTCTAACTTTTGAATCCAACTTTAATTATGGACTTTAATACCATCTTCATTAATTCTCAATTATATAGATGTGTTTTCATTTTCAACAAACAAAACAAAGCATTTTTCCAGCACAGAGCACAGAGGAACTCTGCAGACAGATTCATTCATTTAATTCACTGTAAACTACATCAATTGATTTACATAAAAAATACAGTGCAATAATTAGGTTTCCCTTTCTTTATGTAAAAAATAGTTTTCATATTCATGAGTAGTTAGTATTACCATGAAACAGTCTATAAATATTGTTGGCCTTCAAGATTCAGCCAAAACAACATTATGTCAATATAGGATGAAATATAGGATGTCTTTATTTGAAATGGTGACTGCTAAAATGTAATGATTGCTAGTTCAGCAACAGAAAGAAATTGAATGAAATCTGAAAGAATTATGGCAAGGAAGAGCCATGTACAATAATTTCAATGAAATACAGTATAAACATTTAAATATATCTTAAGAACTGAAGCACAGTACAGGAATAAGGTAACCATTTCAAAAATGATTGATGTCACCGTTTTATAAAGCTTGAAGTGTAATTCATTTTAAAAATAGTAAATAACAGGGGATTTTGAAAAGATTTGGATTTATAGGAAGCATGTCAATAAATATAATTATTCCTTGCAGTCATATTGCTTTGCAGGATCTACATCACATCAAAACATCTGTTGGTAATGCTTTTGATATGTAATTTGAAGGCTTTTAAGAATAGGATCTTAATCTAAGCACAGAATCTTTGAACCAGAATAACATTCTTAAAGGACCTCTGTCAATATTTTTAGAGGAAAGTGAGCTTTATTGTGTCTGTGAATGTAAACCTCATATTTTATTTAATCACTGCAAACAAATTTGTTCCCCAGTGCTCTCCTCAAGTGATGCTGAATGAAATGTTGCTTCCTATAGTCAACAGGGAGTCAGAACTAACAAAAGCTACTGAGGCTCACCTACATACAATGTACCTCTGGACAGAACCAGCATGACACATTCATCCAGGAAATTAAACACAGCTTTTCTAAGTTGTAAATAGGACTCCCTCCTCAAGTGTTCAAAAGCCCTTATTTTCTAAATTAGCATTCTGGTATGTTCATGTTGAAAATAAACATTAAACACATACAATATAAGTAAATCACCAAGGCAAGGTATTAAGCATTAAACATCCTTACTTGTGTTTAAGATATGCAATTCAGTTTCAAATAGAACAGGAACAGTTTAAGCCCAACATTAATCACACACTTTTGGTGGAGTCTTGAAATAGATACAGTATTATTGTCTACTCAAAAATCATCTTCATAGATCCTGTTTAACTAAAACTGCAATAATGATCTTTTTAAAGGACTTCCATAGTATCATAAACACTAGATGTAATGATACTTTAGAGATTAGAGTTCTTTTTAGCACTGTTTGTCACAAATACTTCATCCCTGCTATGGCTTAGTTCTTAGTGGTTGAAGTACTGTACCACCAACAGTGCCCTTCATTTGAGCAGTGAGGAGTTGCAGTGAAATGAAACTCAAAATATAAACTGGTTTGCAGGAGGCATAGACCACATTACTTGATAGAATACTGACCATAGGAATATAACGTGGAATTTATTTTTCCTTTTTTTGAATGAGGAAAAGAAGTCATTGGACTTGACATCATACTGATTGCCACCATTACCAGCAGCTAAAACAAAACTTAGGGGAAACAAATAATATTTTCCTTTTTTTGTTTCTTTTATTGAAAACATCCTTATTGCGATCTCCCACTGTGGCTTCACAGCTCATTTGTGCTACAGCAGTGCAGTCACAACAATCATCGGGTATTTCATGGAATGTCAAGATTTTGCAAACAACAGGTAAAAAAGGGGCAGAGTTTCCCCCTTGATGTGGGCATTTGAAAAACATGAACTTGCTTCCCTGTGAGAATGAAATTAGCATTGATCAGGACGGTTTGGTACCTGAGAGAACTGAGTTGCCTTTCCTCTTGGTTGCTGTAGGTTCAGGAGGAATGGAGTTGCTAATACTGTATGTTATCACAACTGTTGCATGCAGAAGATCTGTCTTATCAACTGTGTATTCATGATAAAATTATGAAGAGAAACTTCTTAAAGTAGTATGTACAGTATCTATCCATATTACAGGACAGGATTTCATATGGTTTTGTTATTTTACGACTTACAACGACAGAGAACATTTAGTGTTATAAAACAATCTAGAACCTTATATGTTGCAAAAAGAAACAATAACTGCACGTTTACTAAGGTTATAATAGGAAAGCCAAATTGGTCATCTCCACCAGGTAAGTACACTATACAGGTATGTAAGGACACAGATCATTTGTGTAGTTAATATACTACTTTGGTGCTTTTGGTTTAGAAATACGATCAACCTATACAGGTTTTGGATAATGCTTACATAATTAATTCTTTTACACATGCACCAAGAATTGTAACACTACTCCTGGATAATGCATATTTTTACAATGAATACTAATGGCATTAAAATGATAGAGTTTCACTGTACACAGTAAAGTGGAAAAGTGTTTGTTTGTCTTATTCCAACAATTGTGTAAAGGAAGTGCAAGGTATTCTTACGTGAATATCAAATAGCCACTCATTTTACAGCACACCTGTGATTTTCCTGATATTTGTATGAAGACAAAGAAAGCCTTTCATTACAAATAAAAAAAACACTCCGAGTCAGTACTGATTGTACCATACACTAAGATGTTTCACGTACAGAAAATATAATCCAAATTTTTGTCCTTGCTTATTAAGAAATAGGATTAGTATTAATTAGTACTTTACATATAAATTAACAAAAAGTTTACATTGTGAATCCAGTTCAAAACCCTCCAGTTACCATCAGAGGGAATTTGAATGTGAACTGTGTAGACATTCATGAAAAAGATAAATAATCTTTTCTAATCTTTCAATATGACTTTAATTACTTTAAATTGATGCACTGTTTTGTTTAAAAAGTGCTGAAATTAAAATTTAAATGTGGACAATTTTGTAAATCACCCAAAACTGCAACCTTACATCTTTGTTAGGCTTTAGTGATGTACTTGAATCCTATTTTGGAATAACACCAAAATTTGTGTCTGATAAATTTGTATTTATCAGACACAAATATCATCTAACCTAAGTCATAGTGTTAGTTTAATTATATTACTACATCAAATTGTAAAACGAATAATGAGAACTTTAACTTTAGGACACCATTAGGGGAAATTTAAAATATAAATTAATGTCATATTTGCTGACCTAAGAAGGTATTTGATAGCAGTACCTAAATTGGAGTAAAGACTATTAAGAATATTAAGTTGACTATTAATTTTACAACTATTAAGACTATTAAGTTTTTCTCTGCAGTTTTGCATATTTCTCATATATTTTCTCTATATTATATACTATATTTTGTCTTCAGAATTTCATTTTTAACAGTTTTACCGTACTTTCTTTTTCTATTTTTATGGTACTTTCATACCGTAGTAACTATTTTTAATTCTGTCACTTAAAACTGAAAACAAGTTTTTGATGGTAGGAAATTGTAGAATAAGGTTTGGCCTTTTATCGGAAGGAAAATGGCTTAATAAACAACAAATAAAACAGCACTTCAAAGATTTTGCAAACATGGATTTGCTGAGCATTAATCCAAGAGCATGTGTGCTCAGACATGTAAAGAGAGATTACATGGGTTTTTGTCTGCTTGGATTACTCCTGTTGTACCCAAATTGATCCTATTTTTTAAAATTACACTAAGTCTGTGCTATTTATTAGGCAGGGAAATCTACATACACTAAGCTGCAATAGCAATCATAGAAGAAAGAAGGAGACTTACATCCCTACGTTAGCGAGCTTTTATCTATCTGAACGAGCATTAACTCCCTTATCCTTATTAAGGACAAAGTATTACACACACCTCAGTCAATGCACCTCTTTCAGTGATTGAGCATTTCTTCCCTGGTCAAGTGACAGCAATTAAAGAGAAACACACACTGATCTCTGAAATTGCAACTATTGTTAATCACCTTTGTATAAAGTTTCAGATTACGTGCTATGTCTAGAGGACCAGATTTTTTAAATAATCGCAGCAACATTTCAGCAAACAATACAGTACATTATGTACTATTTGTACTTCTTCAGCATAGGTACTTTAAAGATTTTGTTTTTGGAATCAAGGCAGTGTTTCATTTTGATTGTGCATAATTACACTAGCATTGTTCTCTCACATAAAATTTCATTTAATGAGAAGAAGGAAGTAGAGCAAGGTTTTTTTCATTCGAAATTTGAACTTTGAGACACACGAAGAAGAAGTTTGTGACATACCCGAAGAAGGCTCCACAGCCGAAACGTTGTGTTTCTTTTCTTCTTTTGTCAGCATTGAATAAACCTTTACTTGTTCTTTTGCAGTTTACACATGCTGATGCATCTACAGTACCTACTCGAACTACATCTTTTGATTTAAATTCTAATTTGAACAAACTACTTACTGTATCAGTTAATACAACCAGCATACAGTATATCTACGGAAGAAAGCAGGAGGACCAGGAGAAAATCAACATGGAGATGACAAGAACAACCATGTACCCCATTCCAGAACAGAACACCAGAGCAGAGAAATTATTAGATTCCCACAGTGGATAAATGCAGAAAAAGTTGAATTTAAGATTTATCTTCATTAGAAAAATTAACTGGATAAACAGCTGGATCTTTACTGATCAAACACTGTTAACAATAATTCTGCAAAGAAGACTCCACTCTTACAAAAGTGATGCTTTTGATACTAAAAAGTGATACTAAAGAAAATATTAAAAATAAACATATATGTATAACATTAAAAAATATATATCTTTTCATATTGTTTGCTGATGCAACCAGTGTTTTGTTTGTTTTTGAATAGCCTTCATGTTGCAAAAGCTCTTTGTGCATATTATTAGTGGACTCACTAAAGCATTTCAGGCTTCTGTGAGTTATGTAGGTGCTTCACACTAATAAACTCATAAATAAATCTGATCTGTATCTTGTATTAAAGCAAATGAAGAAAAAATGTACTAGGTCACACAGGTGTTTTCTTTTTCGTGGCACAAAAAGGTGATAAAAGTTTATGTTTTGATATTCACGATACACAGGTAAAATAAAAAAAATTGAAAAATATTCTTCCCACCTATTATATAATATTAATATAATATTAAATATAATATTATAGATATTGACTTATATCTATAAACTGACTAATTAAACCTAAAAAAACAAATCTTCATAAATATGAGGTTTTGTGGTTGCCTACAGTAGTTACAAAATATAAAACAAAATGTATTGAAAAAGTGTCAGTGAATGTTACTTAGGTTCTTTGCCTGCATTGCCTGTTTCTGAATGTCAAAACACTAAGACTAAGTGAAATTATACCCAAACTCCTGATCATATTATTTTTAAATTATTTTGATTATTTTGCCAATAATACTGTACGTAGATTGTGCATACATGCCATGAAAACTTAAATATGAATCTAACTACTTTTTATTCTGGCAAATACAAATGTGCAAGGGCAGTTCTAAATCACTAGTAATACATTATAAAATTATGACTTTAAAGAAAGGAGCTTTTCAGATTTGATTAGAAAATTTAAACAGAAAACAACAATTGGTTGAACATAATCTTCTGCAGATTGAGTGGCTTTCCGAAACTCGATACCTCAATAGAATAGGTATGACCAATAGTAACAGGCTTAGTTTAATGAGGTGTGAAATATCACAATGGTTCTTTATAGCTCCATTTCCCAAAAAAACTGTAGAATGACTCTTTCAAACACATTTTTTTCATTGACAATTTTCTGAAAGATGTGAGGCTGAGGTCAAAGGATACCAGAAGGGCTTTATTGCCTGAGATTACTTAAAACTCCAGTTACGAGTTTACTAGCACAAATTTAACAATACTTTAGTGTTAGATGAAAGACTGGCATCTCGCACTGTTGAATCAAATATAAAAGATTGAAATAAATGTCTTCCTGCCTCATACATTCTTCATTAGTCATCGTAAACCATACTCTGGGGGAAGATCATTTCAGAAGACACTACATATACAGTACACTGCTTATTATCTGAGTTTAATCCCTCTATTTCAATACTCTGCTGAGTTACTGTGTTGCCTTATGATTGTAAATCCATCACAGCTCAAATGTAATACAATGCTATTTAAACAAAATTATGCCTGAAAAAATAGTCAAGCAGCAAAGGTTTTGGATAAAATTCAAGCTGTCCAATTAGCACAAATTCATAATAAATGTAATTAAGCATTGTTTTAATATTATATTTATATTTAATTCAACATTTGATAGATTCAATTCTAAACATAAGTATCAGCCACAATCACAGAAATTGTGAGCTCAAGCAGAATATCTCATTCTCTGCATCTCTCAATACTCTAGTAGAGTATGGGGTATTGGGAGTTTTGTTGTTCTTGTGTTAGTTATCATCATGTCTTTTTGGGTGGCTTTTTATTGACTGCTAGCTTACTTATATGCACAATTTGTATTCAATATAATATCAAGTATTGAACATCTGGTATTCTTGAGAAATCACTTAACTTGTGATCAGCATATGTCGAGAACAATACTACTTGAATAATCAGCAGATGTACAGTATCTGCAAGTTACTGATGTAAAATGACATCACTACATTTAATGTGAATTGTACATAATGTGAATTTGTTTCAGGCTGTACATTGATGGTCTGAACAACCACTTGTGAGGCTGCAGTACAGATCTTCTCAAGACATCCAATTTCAGTTTTAGAAAACAAACATTTGGAGTCTCTCTTGAAGTGAGAAAAGAGGGACTTCAACCTACAGCAGTTCTGAATAAACACTTCCACAGCCTAAGAAAAGGGTCAGATCCTTCAAGCAATTACATCAAGTTTAACAACTTGGATGCATACAAGCACAGAAAAACAGAATTTTTTTTTTAACCTTTTAATCATTACCACAGTGATGATCATGAATCCTATACACCACTTGGAGTATGTGATAAAATGTGCACTATGGTTTTTTATGTGGATGAAGGTGAGACTTGAAATAAATGGAAATGTACATTTGTTACAGACCAAATAGTCTCATCAACAAAACCAACTTTGCTTTGGTTTCAAATGTGGACTGTGTCAGTACCTTTACAGTATATCCCTGGTCCTTTATAATACACAGAAACAGACGCATATACAATTCTTGGGCGAGACTATTTTCACTATCTTATTATTGCACAGTTAAAACAAATGTACTCAATGTTTTTTTAAAAGACAGTTACAATGAAAGGTCACCTGTCAGACGTTTAAGGACTAAATCCTCTTTCAATCATATTTCAGGAGTTTCAACCGTTTTTGGATTAGTATCAGGACAGAACACTCCCAGACTTACTGTACATAAACCTGACCTCTTACCTCAACATATTTTGGTTGAGAGATTATCTTAAAACCCCAAGATACTATTATTCTCTCTTTGTAGCAGGCAATAAAATTCTGACCTGGAGAATAAAGTCCATAATTAAATTAGTCATAAACAGTGGCCAGAATTCTCCTATGCAATTGCTTTTGAAACACTTTTTCAGGAACGCAAGATTACATGGAGCAAAGACTGATTGAGTGTGTTTTTCTCATTACGTCAACTTCTGAGATTTATTTGGGAAACAATTCAAATATGTCTTACCATTTCACATTTTTCAAAAAATACTATTACTATTACTCATAGTCATGGTCTTTGAATGCAACAGCTTCACAGTGTAAACTCTGAAGCACAAGCAAAGCCATTGAATTTGTTTCCCAATATGTTTAGCGTTAGCCAAGAATCATGAGTGGAGTTTGATTCACCAAACCTGTGCATAGCAAAAAGTATTTTGGTATGTGATTTCATGAAATTTAAGAACTCTGTAATGGGTTTATCTGAAAATGATTTTCTTGGGCTATTCATTTGTTACAATGTTTGAATCCATGAAAATCTCCAAACAATTGAACACTTACTGTACCACCCATATGTCTTCCAATACATTTATTATCTTTGTAGACTGCCCTGGCTTTTTGCATGCTTGAATATTTACGTCCAAAGCCATGGTTTTGACAGCATCATAGATTTCAACCATTAAGTATATGTTCTGTAAATCAGTGGTCATGGTTCATGCTGATTTTTTTAAGCAACAGGTGAAAAATTTTGGTTCTATGTTACATGCTGTTATTTTAAAAATGTCTATATACTGTATAGTGAAATATTCATATCTCCTTTCTTATTTCCTGTCAACGTTTTTAGATGGATGCTTAAAGCAATGGAACAAACAGTTCTTTCCCATATATCTGAAAGCAGAAATTACACCTGATCACTTGGAACAATGACAAGCTAATTGCTAACTGCTGCCCTACATTGCAGCGCTCTGCTGAACAGCTATCGTTCTCACAGTCAATAAAGGCATTGTGAGTGCACTGAAACTTAGAAATCTGAGAAATAAATGTCTGATGTTAGTATTTGAAAACTTAATTCAAACAACAATTGTGCTCACCAAGTACCCACGTTTATTCCACATCAATGTGTTCTTTGGTCTGCTCATTATCAGTGCAGTATCGTTTGTGTGCACACTGAATGATCATTTTCTACTCGATTGACTCTGAAAACCTACAGCTTAAGCACCAAGTGTTTCCCTGAGTCTGAATAAACGTTTAAATCTCACATGTGTGAAAAAAGGGACTTGGTGCAATAATCTCATGCAGTGTGTAAGGGTGCTCAAAGCTCTGGAATTAAATGTTCACAACATGGGTTTCCTACCTTAAGCAACGTGGAAGTCAATTTATGACAATACAAGAACTGCTCGTCATCAGTAAAAAAAACATTTGATCAAGTCTATGGCACAACTACTGAATGTGTTAAAGTGTATTATTGTGTTTAAATTATTTCTTTTGTAGCCTAAGTGTTATTATTGTACTTAATTATGCTACAAAGAGTCAACAACTATTTTGGGGAAATCATAAAATATACAAAAGTGTTGTTTTTTTTTACTTTTGCTTTTTTCATGTTGTTTTGCTGTTTGGTATACAAGACACATTCAGCTCCTTTATTTTTTCATTGACTGTTCCAAATTCAATCTGATATCTAAGCAGCCTCATTTAAAGTTAATTTAATTTTCATGACTATTTTATCTATGTTATTGTGACTTTGTTTTTCTTTATTAAACGGATCTACTGGGAGGTTTTTATATAGTGACGCATCATGCCTTTCTTTCACTTAAGAGCCAGAAATTCTGTGGATGTGCTCAGGCTTCTCCTCTTTAAATGTTACTTAATCTGATGGATTATTTCAAATGCTGACTGCATTATCATACAAGGGTCAATTCAAGGTTAAATAGTTAAAGAGTTTAAACCTTCTTTGCAAGCACAAAAGCAAAATATTTTTTGTGACTCTCTTTTGTTTTGTTAGTCCTATAATGTAGCTTTGACATTGATGACTTTACATTCACCTGACAACTTGTCCAGACAGGCAGAGAAAAACCTAGGAGCAGATGGGGCTGGGTTAGATTCTTAGCAAATAACAATACAATAGGAAGAAGACCTCAACATTTACTGCTACTGGATACAACATCAGTCCAGGGCAATCATATATTATGTTATGTTTGTTTATTTATGTTCATTATAAAGGATTCTAAGAATGATGGGAACATGAGTATTAAGTAGCTCTTGTTGTTTGGCAATGCAACAAAACAGAACCATCAAAGACAGGGGTGTCCAATCTTAAGCAAGCAGGGACAGCATGCCTGCAGATTTTCATTTGAGGTAGCTCTTTAACAACCTTAATCAGCCCTCTTTAACTTAACCATACTCATTTAACAATTTTAGGTGCTAATACCGTAAGAGAGCTGAGGTGAGCTGAGGTGACCTTGTAGACACAAAAGGTCTATGGGGACAAAATTGGCTGCCCTTTTCTTGTTTGATTCTGCTTTGAGTATATGGAGTGTCTTTCTACAAAGGTATATAAAATATATCTATTTACAGTATATGGTTCTGCTTTCTATTATGATGAGATGGCCAGAGCTGATGAAAGAGCTTTCAAAGGGACATACCTGTCGAACAGAAAACATAAATCCCTAAAATGTGTTTTTTGTAAGATTAAAAAATTGCTTAATCTCATCTAAATGAAAAGTTACTGATTTCTTATGTACACCATTCAGTGTCATCAAATACAATAAACAAGTCTGCTGCTCCTCTTAACATATACAGTAACATACAACATATCCGCTTCCTAGACAGGTTTCTGTCACGGACGTCCAAAGGGACTAACCGTGGGGAGCAGGAGAGCGGAAAAAGACCCATATGCGTAGCGGCGAGACGGGAAAAAGGCCCGGGCTCATAGTGCAAAGAGTTCAGGAGTGCCGTATAGAAACCTATGCCCTCAGGGAGCGGACGTGGGGCGCCCTGGTGCTAGGCGGGTCTCAGGACATCCGAACATCAATGCTGAGCGAGGACAGAGTGCAAGACCCGGAAATATATAGCCCAAGGGAAAGAGAGGGACAGGAAGGACAGCAGACCGGAAACTAGGGACAGGACATAGAAGGAGCGCCCTCTGGCTGCAGAGGGCGTGACAGTTTCTGGTTAAAAGTCATCTTTGTTTTAATATTCTCCAGACAAAAGATTGCATATTTAAGGCATGAAATGATTAGGTCTCTGGAGTTGTAACTGGTAGGTTGTGGGCCCAAATCTTGGGTGGGGCACTACAGTTATACCTTTGAGAAAGGCACTTAGGTTAAGATTGCTCCAATTAAAATTGTTTGGCAGTACAAAGGGGCTTCCCAGGTCATCATTGTAAATAAGATTTTCTACCTGTATTTGGTAGATGGTTTGTACAGAAACATCCTTTCATTCTTTCATCCTGTCTTTCCAGAACATTGATTAATTAATCAATTAAATACAGATAAACACTGACCATGAAGCTTGCATAAACTGGATTGGAAACACATGCTCCACACAAACAAATGAAACAATTAAACCAGCATACAGATTCTGGAAAGTGTAATAAGTGAATTACAATAAGTGTTACAGCACTCAACCCTGGATTCCACTCCAAACCTATGATTTTATCTGCTTGAAGTCCATATGTTCTCCCAGTGTTCACATGACTTTCCTCCGGGTGCTTTGGTTTCCTCCCACAGTCCTAAGACATACTCTGTTGTGGGTTTATGCGTGTTTGTCTTTGTCTGCCGTGTGATGGAAGGTGTCCTGTCCAGAGTGTATTCTTCCTTGTGACCATTGCTTGCTGGGATAGGTTCTGGCTACCCTATGATGGTGCTGTCACACCCAGCACACCTAGAGTGCTCTCTGCTTCTCTCCTGAGACCCTCTTCGGATGTCCTGAGACCCGCCTAGCACCAGGTCACTCCTATTCGTGGCCTGAGGGTATAGGTTTCTTTACGGCATTTCCTGAATAGCTGAACCTGGGCTAACCCCTGTCTCGCCGCTACGCTTAGGGTCTATTTTCGCTCTCCTGCCATTCCACGGTTCATCCTTTCCGACATCCGTGACAGGTGTATTGGATAAATCAATTAGAAAATGGATGGATAGACGTATTGCAGTATAAGAGTTCATGATGTTTGCAGTTGAGAGTATGATGAATTCACTTCCATTGCTCCTCAGTTTACAGAAATCCTATCCGATGTGTTTTTTTTTTGCTTCTTATGCCTGCAAATGTTCTGTGAGGGTTTCCACTCCCCTGCACAGCACCTGTTCTATTGACCTCCATCAATATTGCATTAGCCCACTGGTCACCTTAATCAAAGTCCACCATTGTTTATTAACTTTTTAAAAACATTATTTTGAAATAACCATCTGAAGAATGTAATTATGTAGAGCACTCAAGTTAAATCCGTACTAGGATCTATGGTTCATACTTCATAAAATGAAATTATCTAAAAGTACACATACAGTATAACAAAATGACACTAGCTATAGTTTCTAAGAGTAACAGTGGATGACTTTTGTATGTCGATTCATACAAAGAACACTTCAACTATAAACAAAAGCTTGTAGTGAACACTTCAATGACAGAGTTGTAGCTTATGAAAATGCAATAGTGACATATTACAATATTTTTTTCCTATTATATTCACTGTCTTTTTAATTTAATATTTCTCATGTATAAAATATTTGGTTGGATAAATTATGTGATTACAGTACATTAGTGTGATAGACCTTGCAACAACACAGTTAAACATCTCCTTATCTTAAAAACTGTTACTTTGTTTGTTAACCAATATGCTTTCCATACTATTAGTAGAACATATTTGCTCTTGATTTATTGTATTTCTGACTACTACGCATTCAAGTCATATTGACACTGAAAACGAGCACGTTTGTTGTTCCAATCTTTACTACTTTACAATTACAGTAAGTTGTATGTTTTTGCATATAGTGATCCATATTTTTGTTTTTTTCCCCTTTGTGTATTTGTGTGTTTGTTTGCATACTGTATGAAGTGCAGACTTGAACACAATAACTTAAAGCCACATGAAACCTCTAGAGTCAGCAGGATATTAAGGGATCTTTAAAATTAAGTGCGCTTATAACTATGACTGTAAACAGGATCCATTTTTTACACAAATTTGTGGGAATTAGAAAAAAGGCTACCCAACTACATTGTTGAAGCAGATACCTTGGCTTCCTTCAAGAAAAAGACACAGAACAAAATCCTTGGATCAATCACCTCCTAGCAATCACGCTAATAAATTGGGCTGAAAGGTTGTCTCTCATTTGTAATTTTTCTTATGATCTTACTTATGTTTCTATTTCTGTAATGTCATTCAATGATTTTATTTTAAATACTGAAATAAAATCTCTTTATATGTTAATCAGGTGGTTGTTAGCAATGACAAATATACTGTATAGCAGTTGACTCGCTCAACTTGGTATATTTAAAACTGAAAGCATCACATAGCAACTTGCTATACACCTGTTGTGGCACTGCCTTTATAACCGCAATTAGGAAATAATGCTGAAATTAAATCTCAATTTGTTCATTAGTGTCAGCTAGACTTTGTTATGCCTCTCCATCTGTGACTCAATGTTTTTTTTTTTCTTTTTTTATTTGGATTTCTGGAACCAGGTGTTGAAGTTAAACCATATCTCTTATCAAGCTCCTGAGCACCCCTTGATAAGCATCTGTGCCTTTAGCTTGATCCAAGCTGCTGGCCTAACCATTCACCCCCATGCCTTCTGCAAAGTTATATGGGCTTCTGAAGTCATTGCACAACAGTGTAATTGACATATTGACAGAAGTGCATCAAACTGTTAATTCTAATCCACAGGTATGGGTCTGTAAATATATAATATGCAGAAAAGGGACCACCTGCAAAAGCAAAGTGTTATCTGCCATAATAAATTGAAAGTTGTTCATTTCACAGTGTCAGTGAAAGTGGGTAGGGATGTAATAATATAAAGAAGGGGTTTGAGGATGAAAAGCAAAAACTAAGGCTTTCATTGCAAAAATGCCATTCCAAAATAAGAGAGGGTATTATTTTTGTGAACAGAAAATGCCAACATGTGAACATTAAAGCGTAAACAAAACCACTAAGGTTGTACTTTATTTTACATCTAACATATATTTTTAAAAATTAGGACTACTTATTTACATTGTTAGTGTTATTTTTTATTTAATTTGATATTATAGTCCAAGGAGGCTTAAAATGATAACAGTGCAGTGTTCTTTAAAGGGTTGAAAAGTTTGTCTCATCTGGCATTGACACTAACCATGGTGGATGACAAGGTGGTGGATGATGTTTGGACTAACTGGCACACAAGAAAACATTTATGTAATGACTCTTTAACCTAGTTTGATCAAAACCTATCATTATAAACCGGTCATAAAAGACATTGCAATACACTTCTGCATAACCTTATATTTTCTATTCTCAGGCTGAGCAAGACTCTAGTTTAAAATTCTTGTTCAAAAGATGGCATCTTTTATACCCTCATGTCCTGTGTCATTATGATGGGATACTAATCTGAAAGGATCAGTCTAGAGGTAAGAGTGCCACCTGCTGACCTATCAACACATACAAACCAGAACTACAGTATTATTAAGAATAAGAATAAGAATAAGAATAAGAATAAGAATAAGAATAAGAATAAGAATAAGAATAAGAATTCCTTACACTTACTGTATATAGTGCTTTTCTGGACAAAAGTCAAAAAAAGTCCAAAAAACTCAAAGCGCTTTACAGGTAATGGGGACTCCCCTCCACCACCACCAATGTGCAGCACCCAGCTGGATGATGCCACACCAGCCATAGTGCGCCAGTGCGCTCACCACTATCCTATCAGTGGGGAGGAGAACAGAGTGATGAAACCAATTCATAGATGGGGATTATCAGCAGGCCATGATTAGTAAAGGCAAATGGGAAATTTGGCCAGAACGCCTAAGTAACACCCCTACTCTTTTCGAGAAGCACCCTGGTATTTTTAATGACTACAGGGACTCAGGACCTCGGTTTTACTCTTCCAAAGGACGGTGTCTTTTAACAGTATAGTGTCCCCATCAGTATACTGAGGCAATAAGACCCACGCAGACTGCAAAGTGAGCCTTAGTTTTTCCCAGGAGGTCTTCCATCCAGATACTGACCAGGCTCACGCCTGCTTAGCTTCATTACTGCTAGTTGTGAGTTGTGAGTTGCAGGGTGATATGGCTGCTGGCATTATATGCATCTATTCCAAAAACAGACCCACCCTTGCTTAAGTAATAATTAATTTCAGAACATTGCTGACAAAAGTCTATAGATTTTTCTATTTCTTACCATTAACCTGAGATATTGGCAGATACTCCATTGTACATGCCAAACCCAGCGGCTTAATCACATCATCTCTTTTTGTCTGTAGGTTTCAAGTCATCACCGATAAAACAAGTTTTCACAATGTTCATCAGATCTTCAACACAATCTAATCCTCTCCACATGCATACTTTTGTATGGTGCATGCAACTGAGAAATTCAGATCCAATCTAATCAACAAAGTTGTATATAAAACTTCTTAAAGTTACAATATTGTTATCTTTGACTCTCTGAACTGATTTTCACAAAGAAACAGCAATGGACTAAAGATTCTACATTTTTATTCTTTTTAGAATATGCAATTTAGCATTAAAAAGGCTTAACACTGTTTAGACAAATCATACAGCTACACATACACACAGAAAAAGATAACCATAGTTTTTCCATTTAAAATAAATTACTTCAAAACGTATTATTTGCACAGGTTTTGGTAAACATATAGCCAGTAGCCGTATCACTCTGCAACTCACAACTGGCAACCCACTGAAGCTAAGCAGGTGTGAGCCTGGTCAGTACCTGGATGGGAGACCTCCTGGGAAAAACTAAGGATTCTGCTGGAAGAGGTGTTAGTGGGGCTAGCAGGAGGTACTCACCCTGTGGTCTGTGTGTGTCCTAATGCCACAGTATAGTGACTGTATGGGGACACTATATCGTAAAACAGGCGCCGTCCTTCAGATGAGACGTAAAACTGAGGTCTTGACTCTCTGTGGTCATTAAAAATACCAGGGCGTTTCTTGAAAAGAGTAGGGATGTAACCCTGGCGTCCTTGCCAAATTTCCATTGGCCCTTATCAATCATGGCCTCCTAATAATCCTCATTTATGAATTGGCTTCTTTACTCTGCTCTCCTCCCCACTGATAGCTGGTGTGTGTTGAGTGTTCTGGCGCACTATGGCCGCTGTCACATCATCCAGGTGGATGCTGCACAGGGTAGTTCCCATTACCTGTAAAATGCTTTGAGTGGAGTGTCCAGAAAAGTGCTACACACTTTTACACTATACAAGTGTAAGCAATTATTATATATCAATTATTATGCAAATTATTGATTTTGTTTGATTTAAAATATTTACCATCATATTCAACTTTTCTTTAGACTTCCTGGGCTTTGCAGATCAGCAGACTTTTATCTGCTGAGAAGAAAGCAAAATTTCACTAGTGGTGCAGGAGTGGAGAAACTGAAACATTGCACTGAGTTAGCCTAATGCTGTTGACATAGTATTGCTGTTGCAAACCAAAGAAATAGGCCCCACTCAGTAGACAACACTGTTATACTGTAATGAGTGTGGTCCTTTGTAACATATAGCTCTTCTCCAAACATGGCCAATGATAAGATTCTAGTCTTAGGCTGTCTTTTTGTGATCAGCTAAGTGTCAGCTAAGTATGCAAAATCACAGTGCTCACTGAAAATTCTAGCCCCTTGTATTATAGTTTATAGGATGTATAAGGTGCTAAGAAATGACATCAACTGAAACTGCATAAAACCTCACCAATTCTTTCAGGTAATGTAGAGTGCCCATATATGAAACATCAAACAGTAATAATGATAATTATAATCTAATTGCTGCTATTCTAGTAAAATACACAAAACAGTTAAAGTCATTAAAATGCAAAGTTAAATTGCAAAATGCACTCCTCTCAAAGCAACTTTCTTATAGAAAACAGGCAAATAAAACTGACACATAACTCTTAACTGATGGCAGCCATCTTTAATTATTTCACAATGCACAAATAATTGTTTACCTACATTAACCCATCATTAACTGAGTTAAAGCACCTGTAAAATAGAAACCATTCCCTGTTCTGTTCAAAATAACCTGAATGAATGAACTGTAGTTCCTTTAGCCTGTCTTAGCTCTTACAGGCATCTGAAAGAAAATGTATATTGTTCAGAAATGTTTTACTGAGAGGACTCTTGTTTATAATGCCTCATTGAAAAATGGATACTAAGAATATCCTCCAGAAAACAAATATTGTCATATCTGCTCATGTTGTAGAGATTACATTTTTCTTCATATCAGATTTCATAAAATGTTTGTGTCTAACAAGTTTGTGTACATTGCATCATGGAAATAAAACTGTGTCTAGAAGAAAAAGACATGATGTTGAATGAGCATACAAATTGTCCTTGCATACAGTACATGCAGTATACCCTCTAAAGTGGTCACAGGCTCTGAAACTTGGAGACCTTTAACCTTTCAACACTTGTAGTGGCTGAAGCTTTCAAAGCTTTAAATAACCAATGAAAATAGGTTTTTAAATGTTACAATGTAGCCATTCTAGACATTTAAGTTAAGAATGGAACAGAAAATTGAATGTTTTTTCAAAAGAATGTTGGAAAATCATTTGGATGGTTCGTGGAAAGAGACAAAATGTGCTCATTGAAAATAGAAAAACTCGGATAATCATTCTATAAGTGCATTTAACATGTAAACATATTAAAGAAACTCCCTGTAAGACTTTTTTTAGTATGTCTTATGGTTTTAAGCACCAAATCAGAATAGCTTTCTTATGTATATGATAAATCAGCTTTGCTGGGTACGTGAGATTGTGACCATGTTATCTGCCAAAGCATTTTAGAAAAGGGGCTTGTTTGCAAAGGGAGAGACAGCATTCACAATGCTCACTGGACGCCTTCTTTATGTGAAGCAGGCACGAGGGAGCAAACAAGGGCCAGCACAACACAAAGAAGTTGGTGAGCTGAAAGCTAACAAATCCCAGCTGAGCTCAGCAAGAAGCCAATGGGTTTAGTATCAAATGTCACCTTGAGATCTGCCAGCCTTATCTGTTAGAGCATTTTTGCGGGCCGAATGTGCCATCACACCCGTTGCAAATACACTATACTCCACCTGCAGTGTGAAAATGTCCACTGAAGGAGACACTTAAATTCGGAACAGTTAAACCCCGCATTTACTCCTGTTCTCTCTTTCCAAAGCAGATCAGTCACAATGGGTGACAAGAAGAAACTGTTGATGTTCTTCACTGAGAACACATTAATGTCAAAGCATAGAGTCTTAAGGGATTAGTTTCCTTGAAATAAGTCACCCAAATATGAGCAAACAGTTAAAGCAAATGTGTACTACTAAAGGTACGTTTGTGCACTGACTCTTTGGTTAGTAGAACTTTTATATGAATCAATGTTTAAAAGAACTTCAGAATGATGTCTTGCTCCTTGCTTTACAGATTTCTACTGGTAGAGCATGCCAGAACAACATGCTTTGTACAGTACATATCGTATAAAGTATCATTAGTATCATTAGATTTAGAGTCTGTAGTGTCACTTAGGATGTGTGCTGGTTTACTTGAAAATATTAAATAACTTGCACTTTGCTCTGTGCTTTTCTGGATTTTTTATGGAAAAAGGTGTAACAGCTGCATGAGTATATGAGATGTTAAATTTGTGTTTGTGAATGACACGTAAAGAGCTTTGATTTCAAAGATGGAGTTGATCCTATCATATACAGTATGTGATTCATATGTAAGAATGGGTAAGTAAAGAACTATAAGTGTAAGTTTCAATATTCTTGGGCACAAAGTAAGTTAGTATTATATAGATCTTAATGTAATTGTCATTAATATATAAGAGAATAAGTTTCCCAACAATTAAATATAAACAGACACTTAAATCTACATTTACAAAGCTGCACGATCTACAATCACCACATTGCTATTGCCTAACAATAGGTAAATCGATGTGTGTTTAATATACTGCGGTGTATTAAGTTACTTTGTTCACACATTGCCAGGTATAGTGTCACTATTGTGTGGGATAAAGGTGTTAATTTAATTGGATAGCTCTGAGGTCATGAGAATTGTTTACTAAATCCAGCACCTAGACTGAACCTGTGAACCAAGCCGCTTAGAAATCTTTCTTTGTATCTGACTGACCAGAGGGACAATGGCTTAGAGCTCCAAAATGTGAAATAAAAGTGTACAAACTCCTCAATTAGTGTCTCAGCCACATTGCTATAGGGATGCTATAGCTTATTTTATTGTGTAGCGGTGCAATAATCATACTAGAGCAGAGGCCATGAAAAGGCTGAAGCTTGTCACTGTGCATATTATTTACAGGAAGGAAAGCAGTAACCCCAGGGAGCAGTCTGTGAACATTTATTCAAAGACTTAGGTAATTAGTGGTAATTAATGCCAATTAACTGCTTAAGGCCTCAGGGCCTGCAGTGTCCATGTTCACATCATAATTAGGCAACTCTTCATTAATTGCAGAGGCAGAAAAAAGCAATTAACTACCAAAAGCTCCTGTTAACCTGTTGAGGATTAGACATCTTAGGTTATTTAAATTAACACAGGAAAATTTGCAGGGTCTTCCTGAGATGTCTAACAAATTATGTAGTATACACATTGTTTTTGTGTTTACAAGCAGTAAACACTAACTGTGGAGCAGTTCTGAAAAGATTGGTGCTATATAGGTTTGCAGTGCTCCAGTCTGTCAAAGTGTCAAAGTATAACATCTGTTAGTTCATGTAAAATTACTTATTGTTTTTTTTTTCTAATTTTGCAATGGATAACAAATATAAAATTTCAGCCACGAATGACAATTACTCTGGGATCCTCATAACATTTAATTGTAACATGCATTTGTGTACATTTATACACATTTTTTGCCGAGTGAATCAGTGAATTGATTTTAACTGTTCAAAGTGTTTTGGTTTGAAATCTTTTCAGAATTTTTGTTTCTTTTTAATAGTGTCCTATAATATAGAAATACAATTATTTCGTAAATATCAAATTTGACATCAACTTTAGATTAACTCGATGTGATTTTTTTCTGCAGCGATGTCTCTCTGGGGAGGGGTGTGATGGTGTACAGTACATTCAGTTTTGCCTTGCACCTTGTGCCTGAGGCCTTGGAACAAGTTTGCCATACCCCTCCTCAGAATAAACACAACTTATTAAAAAGCTAAAAACAACTTTCTACTTTTGATTAAGACCTTAGAAAAAATGGGAGGAAGCATTTCGGTCTATCTAGGCTTTTTTTTCAGTTAGCAGTTAATTAATCCAAGTACCTCAGGCAGCAGTTTCTTGAAAGAAACCAGGGTATCAGCATTAATGGTTGCAGCATTGCTGGCTGTGAAACTTGTATTCCTTGTTCCCACATCGTTCTGGTAGAAAACAGCCTCTTGCTCTCAGGTTTTAAACGCACTTCCATGTAGTTTCACTTCTGTTGTCTTGTTCATGTTTCACTGTTCATTCGAAAGATGGCTTTTCTGTGTTTTAATAAAATAGCTGAATGTCGACTCAATACTGTTCAATATAGATAGGTTTTCACATACTGTAGCTCCTTAAGAAACATGAACTTAATGTATAGTAACATTGGATAACGTGGACAAAAAATGACAATAATGATTGAATGACTGATGCAAAACTAAATATGGAAATTGTATTGAAATCCATGATTTTATTTAAGGATATTAATAGTTGAATATCACCCAAAAATGTTTTGAAAATAGTTACAGATACACAGCAATTTGCTCTTTAAAGAAAGTTGCTGCAGAGAACACTGTAATTCGTACTGCATTTTACTCTTTAACTGTGGAAGGCTATGACATACAGTACCAAAGCCTTTTCTAAAGAAAATAAAACATGTTTTGTCAGTTTTTACAGTAAAATGTAATATTTACAGTACATTATTCATTTAATGCTATGATACAAATGTGTCATACTGCATATATCCCTTCGCTGTAAAAAAATGTTAAGAGACTTACATTTGTTAGGTTAGCAAAATAATTTGAGATATTATTAGCAGAATGTTATTTGTACTGTACTTCCAAAAAATTTCCAAAATTATTCAGTATGATGCAGAGCATGTTACCTTTGTGTTTATTGGGAAAAAACTAATTCAAAATATTTGGATAAAGAGGTACATTTAGAGAATGTCTGGCAAAGATGCACTTTCAATAAAGTCCAAGAATATCAGTTTACACCAAGGTGTTTTAAAAGTGCTCATGTATGCATGTAATTGGTCAGGAAATTATGTAATACATCTATTACCAAATGTGTGTTCAGAAAATTGTCAAGGAGCAGTCAACAGTTAGTGTTTCAATTTGAGAGAGCTAAGGCTGACGTACATATGTGAATTTGTCATAATAAGTGCTGTTCACAACTTTTTCCACGTGTACTTCTTATTCAAATAAACATTTTGTAGCATATAACATGCTGAAAAGTAATTTGGTGCAATGAAAAACAGCTGCCTGGGATGCAAGTGTCAATTCAATTAATCATACTGACATCTATCACAATCCTCTGTTGTGTGCTCTGTTACTGTAACATGTCAGTTTCCATATTTACTCTACAATCACATGGGTATATTACAGTAAATAACAGAAAAGGTTAAAATCGGTGACTGCAAAGTATCAAGTAGAGCTGAAATTCAAACTATTAAACTAAATAAGAAATAAAATAGATAAAGAAGGCTACAGTGATTACTTTTATTTTTACTTTTCAACAAGGAATTAACCTTTAATTATAAGATAATAACATTCAGTAACATAAGAAAGGTAACAAACAACATGAGGTCATTTGACACATGTAGCTCTTGGTAGTTAGTAGCTAATTAATCCAAGGATCGCATCCAGCCATTGCTTGGAAGAAGCCAGGGTTTTGGCTTAAATAGCTTGGCTGGTTAGCTTATTCCATTTTCCTACAACTCATTGCACAAATAGGTGTATTCTTTTCTCATTTTAAACGGACTTCAATATTGTTCACTTGTATCTTCTATTTCATGTTTCACTGTTTATTCTGAAGTCCAATGGGCTGACTTTGCCAGTGCTTTTTAGGATTTTAAACAAGGTCCTCACACCTCATTTTGATAAAGTGATAACCAATACTGTACATAATATTCTAAATGAGGTCATCGAGTGCGGTGTTCAATTTTAACATAACATCATTTAATTTCAATCTTATGGTTTGAACTATGTAACCTAACATTATGTTTGCCTTTTGTGTTGCTCCCCCACATTGTCTAGAAGATGTAAATAATGTCAACATTATCACCTGTAGCCACTTATCTCATTAAGTGTGTTGAGAATAAATAATATAAATAAAGAAATGATAATCAGACATAATATAACTGAATTAATTTTATTTTAAAATGTTTGTAACACTCTTAATTAAATCAACAGGGGAAAACATCAACAATGTGTTTAGTCAAATCAGAATTTATTATTTGTACTTTTCAATTTAACTTTATGACCAATATTCAGGTTTTTCTGACCATATTAAGGTTTCCCCCCATGATTTACAAGGCCGGAGAAAAGTGATTTTCTAAAATTATGTTATCCATCAGATATGTTCCCCAGTAGAATAATATTATTAATAATTTTGGCTCACCTCTATGTCTGTTTTCCAGCAAGAAGGGGAATGAAGACTACCAATTTTACCAATTTTCTGTTCATTGACACTAATGTAAAGTCACAGGGGCTCTTGTAGATTACACAGAATATAACCCTGGTTAACCTAAGGCCACCCAACTTCAAAAAGACCAGACAAGATAGGGAATTTCACTGCTTAGGGAATCCTAGTCACTGATAGTAAATGATACAGCACGATTTTGAAGAGCTGTAGAGTCAGTATCCTGTATATACTGTATTTCAGGGAGTGTAAATGTAATGTACAATATTGTATTCTGTTTACATCATAAATACTGTATAAGTCTTTTTTTGGATAAATCCTTCTATATTGAGTCTACTTGAAATAGAAAGAGCAGAACACAGAAAAATATAGAATCTGGATTGACATTTTTTAACACGACGCTATTCTGCACTGCACTATTCTAAAAAATAGTTAATCAAGAGGTGGCTGTTGTACACACCTGTTTCATGTCAGCCCAATTACCATGTCTTTATGTAAACCAGCCTCCTCAAGGGATCCAAGGAAGCAGAAGATTTCTAAATGTTCTAATTCTGGTTCTAATTGATGGGATTATTACACGACAGTCATTGAGTTAAAAATTCATGTCAGGTGATGCTAATGTCCAACAGACATTCATTATTTCTAATAATATAAAACTTTATATTATTCGATAAAGTGTGGTGCGGTGTCCCTGTGGCTAAGGATCTGCACCTGTGGCTGGAACGTTGGCGGTTTGAAGTCTGTGGCCGGCAGAGGAATCCTACTCCATTGGGCCCCTGAGCAAGGCCCTTAACCACAACTGCTCCAGGGGTGCTGTATAAATGGCTGACTCTGCAGTCTGCCCCCAAGCTTCTCTCCCTGTCTGTGTGTCTCATGGAGAGCAAGTTGGGGTATGTGAAAAGTCAAATTCCTAATACAATAAATTGTTTATGCCCAATAAAGTGGTCTTATATTATCTTTATCAAAAACATTCAGGTTCAGACAAGCTGCGGTACTCAGCAACAGTGCCACCCAATGGACACTCTGTCCAGTTCTGTGGCCCCTCATCTGAAAACTTTAGTTTCCTCATAGTAGAGCACAGCCTTACTGTGACTGAGAACATAGCCATTCTTCACAAAGTTATTAAGAGAACATACATTTGTTGGTTTATTACAAAATAATAATTCTGCCGTTTTGTCTATATCAAAAAGTATAGTAAAATTTTAGATTACTATAAAATTAGTATTAATAGATTGCAGATTAACAGACTGATTCTTGACTGAAGTAAAATAACATTGGGAAGAACTGTGAAGAGACAGCACAAAAAAACTGTATAAAATAATTTATATATGATTTAGTAATTCACTAAACTGTTGTTCGCCAGATTATCAAATACATTAATTGCTATGGGGTTCAACAGTCTTCACATGCTTCACCATGAAGAAATGGTCTTACAAACCATTTGGCCATATGGCTTAAACCCTAAGCTGAATCCTCTTTTGTTGTGTAGCACTAGATTTCCAGCCTCATAAATACTGTATATCACATACTGTAATATACAATATTGTGCTCTTTTTACATTACAAATATACTGTAAGGTTTTGAAAATTATTTCCCAGGTCTAATATACGGTAAGTTATTACAAAGTGTGTGTACATACAGTAAGGTGTACTGTATTAAATGGAGAAACATTAAAGATAAGTGGCTATTTTACTTTTAGCTTTTCTGTTCTCTAACTTGGCAGTACATGCTATAGAATTACGTTTTGACTCATAACACTCAGCTAGGAATTGTTGAATGATAAATTTTTAAAGAAAGTTGAGTTTTGCACTGTTAATATGACTACAGATGCATATGAAATAGGTCATAAAGTGGTGTAGTGTCAGATTTGTATGGAAAAACATACTGCTAATTGATCTTCAGATGTGATTTTTTGTGGACAAATGTGAAAATGTGGTTCTACTAGTTACAGCAAACACTGAGATTGCTTGTAACTCTGATGGGATATTAATACATACAACTAAAGAACCATAACACAGCAACAATACAGAAAAAAACTGGCTATTTGTACATTATCATATGCTTTCTAACACCAGTAATTTACAGCGACACCTAAAAAATTCATATGGGTCCTACATTTGTTATAATATCCTTTTTGGCAATCTTATTTAAAATAATAATATAAGGTTTACAAAGTATTGAAAACCTAAAAGACTTAATGCTGATTTCTCATTTTAAAAACAAACTAATATTTTCAATGTAGCATATTTCTATGCACTGCTGAACGTATATTTCTTGATGGGCACGTCTTGCAAATTCGTATTGCTATTAAGCAAGATTGCCTCAATCCGATTGCATGATTATATGAAATTCCACTTTTCAACTCAGTCTTCATTGAAAGTTAGAATGTTAGAATGTTGTATTTACATAATGTAGAATATTGTTGTTGAATTGTGCAACATAAAATTGTTACATCCAAACTCAATGCCTGCACATAGCCTGCACACAGCAGAGAGAGAGCTCTTGCCAGTACACTCACTCAAAATAAAGAACAGAATAAGGAGTCTTAATCCTTTTGGTCTGCCATATGTAATTGAAAATGTATGAGATGATGTTTGTTATTTGATTTTAGTTGTGGTTTGCATCAATTACCAAACCGCCTTAAGAACACATAATGAGGAGTGGTAAATTACATACATATTATTTACACAGTACAGTAGCTCTTCAACATTTCTTGTATAAGGAAGATGTGCAATCTGTTTACAGATGTAGCACAGACAGAAAATATCCTTAGAAGATTTTTGTGTGTGTGTGTAATCTGGAAAAAACAGAACAGTATAATATGTGCATTTACTGTACTTTTTAGAGACAATTTTGTAACAAGTGTCATTGCAGGTGACACCCATAAGCTAGAAGAATACCCCCATAAGCTAAAAGAACAATTTCTCATTGAAAAATTGAATGTTTTATCTTCCTTTTTGGAAAAATACTTTTTTTCCCATCAAGCATCCACAGATCCCTTCTATACTGCCAGCTCCTTTTTTCCTCTATAGCTTCTCTCTTCCACAAGGTTTCAAACCATCAAATTTCTGAAATAGCCAAGAGGCCATTAGGCATCTCAATATGTAGTTCTTGGATGTTGCATTAATTGAATGATATGTACTGTGTATTTGTAAATGTATGTGTTTTTGTTTTTTGTGTAAGTGTGATAGTTGTTTTGTTGTGTTTGTTTTTTAAGTTTTTTTATCTGGGCTGTACTGGAGCAAGTTCCAATCAATTTTATTGTTCCATTGACAAGGCAATAAAGTATTGAATTGAATTAGGTGTGGTCAGTATTCTGACCTAACAAAATTTTCACTCTACTTCACAAAATCCTCAACGGAGTTTGTAACGAAAGTTCAGGAGGGATGACAGCAATCAAGTTCATTTAGACCCGACTGTCAGCAATTAGCAATCACTCCCAATGTCATTTCTTCTCCTAAAACACTATAAAGACAGTTTGTGATCCCCTTCTTTCCCTCGCATACGTCTTTTGCATTCAACCTCTGCCCCATCTCCACCTCTGCAGCTACCCCTTCGTCACTCTGAATGGGGGTCCTGGCCTCCTCGTCCTCTGGCCAGGAGGTTATCCCTCAGCCAAGTGGGTTAAGCCAAATTTTCACTAAACACTCCATAATCCTTTCAGGACACTTTATTCTTGGGTCAAGTACTTTGGCTGTCATTTTATTTGGACTGATTATCATTGCATGTGTTTCGGAGCTAGTTTGGACACAGTGATGTCATCGCCCTCCCTGCGTGTAGCAGGGACCTCAGCCGCCTGGGCTGAAGGAGGTCTCCTTTAGCTCACTTGGCTGTTGTGTTACACCGGAGACCCGGGATCGTGCCCCAGGTGTTGCGGGACGAACCAGGGGGGTGGAGCGGCGAGGGCACGAGCCCGCGCAGAACCTCAACGGTCACACATGGCTCATGGGAGATGAGAGTGTGCCACATTATTCTCATACAAAGGGATTATGTTCTCGGAGGAAGGTCATCCAAGTATTTGGAGCTCACCAAAGACAGCAAAGGTTTATGATCAGTTTCTCTTACGAAATACATTGCAAGCAAAAATACTGCTAGTAATAAACTTTAAACTGTATAGTAGCTTTATTCCACAGTTCTTTTTATTAAGAGTTTACTTTTATTTAATGATATCCACATTGAATGCTTCCTAATGGATTGCTTTCTCTAATATTAGCTTTGGCTCTATTTGTATTGCTTTCTATCAATACTCCATGTTTGAGGCCAAGACCTGTGGAACTCCCTGTAGTGACAATATTTTGTTAACAATAGAAAAGCAAGTGTTTGTCTTTCCCTGTTTTCCCTGTTTATTTGTGCTTTACTACTTATTTTTCCGAACTCTGTACTCATGGAGGTTTCCTTTCTGACCTCTGACATCATGCAGCATTTTATAGCAGCTAGATAAGTAATAACAAAGCACGGAAGCTAGTTTAACTCAGTTCTTTACAGCGGCCATCTTGGCAATCTTATCCCATGACTCTGTCAGTCCGCTAGGAGGTAGCAAAGTACTAAAACTATGGTAATCTCTGAGCTAACGTTTTTAATAAACAAACTAAATAAGAGATCCTCTCATTTGTGCCCTTCTAAATTTCTAAATTTGTGTCATTCTAAATTTCTATACATAAATCAATCCATTCTTTAATTTTCTAATCACAAGTTTGCTATGTGTCAAAATCATTTGTCCATGGACAGATACATTTTATGAACAGAATTCTAACATCTTGAATAAGTATCTTAAAAATACAATTAATACATGAGAAGGTTGCAGCTGTCTAGCGGTCCAACATTATTGTATTTTAATAGAAATGAATTACATTAAAAACAAATTAATTAATGATAGGTATATAAGAAGGCCAGCATATGGCACAAGTTGCACCTATCCTGGCTATGGATCCATTGAGTACTTGGTGCTTTGTTACAGCTGTATTATTTTTCTTATTTTTGGTGCTTACTTTAAAATTGCAATGACGTTATATTTGACCATAAACCGTAGAAAATAATTAAAATCGAAGCCACATATCAGCACTGTACAGTATTGACTTGATCCATCCGGATCACCTAAGTAAGGAAGTGCTGTATGGCGCCTGGAGCTGGTTCATTTCAGATCTTCACAGGGGTAATGCTGGTACCCCATTGCTCACAGGCGTAGAATGTGTGTGGCAAGCCCTGCAGAAGAGGGTATGTTGGATGTCAGACAAGCAAAGCATGTAATGTTTCCCAGAGTGTTAACGCTCTGATTGCAGTAAAAAATAAATATTTAAGGGTACATTGGTAAAGATGGGAATCGTGGATAGGTCCCACATGGTAATTAGCGAAACACCGTCCTTAACTTGTGACAGCATTAAGTGCACGAGTTTCAAA
Organism: Lepisosteus platostomus; assembly: GCF_059453375.1. Classification (NCBI taxonomy): domain Eukaryota; kingdom Metazoa; phylum Chordata; class Actinopteri; order Semionotiformes; family Lepisosteidae; genus Lepisosteus; species Lepisosteus platostomus. Next base: position 14,932,123 of record NC_142611.1, read on the forward strand.
TAAATACAAAAGTCCAGAACAGTTGCTCTTCAAGGCGTCTACTTGTCATTCTTCAGCTGTACGAAAAAATGATAATGTTTCATCAAAAGGCTATTTAATTTTAATGCTAAATTATTTTGTAATCTTCCCGCTAAAGCCACAACCTCAATAACTCTCAATCACAGTTTTCACAATGATCAGTGTGAGCATATTTGCTTGAATTGAATATCTGAAAAAAAACTACTAGACAAATTTTACAAAACTGCTAAATGAGAAGGTTTTAATCAATTTACCCTTTGGATTTGCTTTTAGGACAGATATCAAATGTGTGGTTGTCAAACTGCTTTTGTTGCTGTTTGCCTTTCATGAGTTCATCAAACTAAATTTATTATTTATTAGTTGCATTACTTACTGTATAGTCTTCAGCAAACATCTTTATTTACTTACTTGAATCATATGTTGCAAGAGAAAGTAAATATTGAACCAAACTGTATCATTAAAAAGAATGATCACAGCTTGAGAAATAAATAGTGGAACACATTTCCTATGCAGCCCCATGTTTGAGCCATCACAGGCTGTAGGTCACACACACAGATATAAGCAGATCTTTACCTGTTGTTGCCAGAGCAGATAGACAAAAGAGACTCTCATCCATACAGACTTGGACCACACCAAATGATACACATACTGTATAGCTACTGTAAGTAAACCACATGGTTGATCAGCGAAAGGAAATACTGGGACTGTTCAAATTCATTCCATGGCATTAAATGAGCTTCAGTATGTCTCTGAAGTATTACTACAAGCAAGTTAAATCTTAATGCATGCTTTATACGAGAAATTAAGTAATATCAACTAAAAGAAAGAAAGTGGTTGCATTGAATATTAGATTTATTATTTCTCTTGGTACTGTAGGTATTTTTAGGTTTGGCATTTGTTTTGTGATCTAATTAATCATTTTAATCCTCAAACATAAACAAATGTATTTCCCAATCTATTAATCACCTTTGACAGTGTTTGGGCAGACTGCATGAGACCTTCTGCCCGCTGTCACTGAGCTTTTAATGGGTCATTCAAGACCAAACGATATTGTTCTTTCTCAATGTAGAAAAGCAGTTCAAAACTTTAGTTAAGATAAAAACTATGTCAGCAACACTAATGAGTGTGAACTTCTACAGTAGCTACATTATACCATTTCAGCCCTGATGCATGATGTCATTTTTTCCTAATTTTTATCAATTACCCTGTTTCCTCTCAGCACAACACTGTTGCACATTCACGGCAGAATTACATCTATTTGTCAGCAGCTGTCATTCAGTGGGCTTGGATCGTTTTACAGACAGCCTGTCTGCAGCACTGAATGCGTACATTTAAAATCTAATTATATCAGAAACTCATTTGAAATTTAAATATTGCTTCACTGCAGACTTGCAACAATATTGACTTTTTTAATTATGGACACGGAATGTTTGGAAAAGTGTAACCCGTTTTCCCTGAAGATATATTGCAAATTAGTTCCTTCAAGAAGTGGGTCATCTGTTAAATGTATAGCCAATTATTTATTGTTGTATCAAATTGTATGTAATGAACAAAGTCCACAGTGTTTTGAAATTGTTGTTGGAGTACTGTTACTACTCAGTAGCACTTTAGTTTTTAGATACATTTTATATTGAAACAGAAAGAAGTAAACAGCCTTCTGAATAACTACAGTGATACACTTATTACAAAATCAGAAAACCTTTATACTGTAAATAAAAGTGTTTTTAGAATTCACTAGTACAACGTGTCCAAAACAGCCTCGTCTGCTTTATTCCTTGTTGGGTTGTTTACATGTCAAGTTCATTATGTTATTTGATTTGCATTTCACACTTGCCACATTACCTTTTGGGGTCACAATCGAGGCTGTGCAAAAGACTAAAAAAAACATTTAATGTATTCCTAAGTCAAGGACTTCCATAATCCTAGTTTCCATGAAGGTACTTCATTGGAGTCCTTAGAATCAAACATGTTCTCTCTTGCACTATACATCCAAAAATCATGGGAATGTGGAAAGTGGTCTGGAGCAAGTTTTGTCTTTCAGTTACTAACCATCAATCATTATTTTGTGTGACAAGAACAAAACTCTAGCAGTTTTAAGGACATTCAATCTAAAGCTAGTCTAATCTTTGAAGAAATGTAAATGCAGTGTAACATGGAAACACTCCCACAGAAATGCAAGATCCCCATCTACTGCACAGGTCCATATATGACAAAGCACAGCCATTCTTTTAGATTCAGCTCAGATTCCAGATGCTCTTTTATTTTTTTTTCTTTTAATAAAAAGGCCTTCACAGCTCTAGTGATCTTTCACTAGTTTCGTTCAGACCCTTTTAGACTCAGAAAAAAAAGAGTGCCAATTTTATTCTTGAAAAAATACATTACACTGCACACAGTTGCCAACAGTTCGCAATTAAAAGATAAAACCCAGGGTGTTAATTATCCCAATTTCATCAATGCATAATGTATTTTGGTAAGACAGGCAATGGGACAGTGATGGGTGAAGGGGGAAAGATGCACTCCTCTGGGCTTTGTGTACTCATCTTTGCCATGTACAGCACACAGCACACTTTCTGGCAACAACAGGCAATTATTTTCTGCTTGTTAATTTGCTTTAATATGTTTAAGGAGCCTGATCTCCCCAGGGTCATCCTCAGACTATGAAGCAAATGAATGGATGGGGTGTCAGCATAATTACCCAAGTCAGGGTCCACAAATTACCAGACATAATATCCCCAGCTTGTTATACAGGTTAGAGGTAACCTGATGGAAAAATGACTCCTTTAATGACCCTGTCAGATGTGTAATTTGTCAGGGCATATCTTCAACAAGGCTCGCCTAAACCCAACATACTGTGGCCTGTTCATGCTGAGAAAGCATGGGAAAGCATTTTGAAAGGTAAACGTATTGCACCCAAACTCTTACAAATTTGTTTTAAAGGATTGAAGCAGCAATCGTTGTATTTTCAATAATTAATGTCCTATTAATCAAATTAATATCTGCTGTGTAATGTGTTTGTAGCAAAAAAGTACCCAGATCAATAACTTAATCCTAGCTGAATGGTAAACATATAGCTATAGACCAGAAACTGATTTTTTTTTTAAATACCATCTTATGATTACTTGGTACACATTGTGATCTAGGACTGCTATCATTGGTTATCGTTCTTATGCACTTCCGGCACTAGAAAAATAATTAATTAAAAATTGGGAATTATGCAACCATAATTAAAATATAGCTTAAAAGGCTCTGCGTGTGATGTGATTTATTTAATTAGAAGTCTAATACAAAATACTCTATAAACTGAAAAAGAAATTAAATAGAACTCAATTGTTCTGATTATTGAGTATTCTCCATCTACTCTGAATTTAATATTATAACCAATTGCTTATGATAAACACTCTAGATTGACTATAGAGGAAATGTCCTACCAGATGGGTAGTGCTACAGTATGGGTTATTCAAAAAAACTTTAAATAGGCCTCTCTGGCCAGCAGAGGTCCCTGGCCAATATGATATCAAACCCATTCTCTTCCCTTACACCTCAGGTTAGAAATCTTGGCCTATTAAGTCTGCAACACCTCTAACTTTATACTTCTCACAGCTCAGTAGTTGAGCCCAAATCGGTAGCCTACATAAAGGATTCATTATTATAAATATGTGGTTCTTGTGACATATTGCTATATTTAAACTTCTTAAATTGATTTATTTAAAAAAATAATTTATAGATCTATACATATACTCTATATTATGTAAAACAGTATGTAATATTGTAGTTCCATAAATATTTTGAATGATAACCATCTTCAACAAAGATGTCTTCTAAATGTAAAAAGAATACATAGCTTCAATACAAAATGCAAGGATTCAATACAAAAATTAACTGAGAACTATTTTTACCAAGCACAAGAGCAAAACAGTGTTTAACACACAGACATATATAAGAAACATAAAGTGGAAAAGTTCAGGCCAGTAAAAGTGACAAATCAAGTTCAAGTTCACGTTTATTTGTCATTCCAGCCATAGACAAGAATACAGTGGAACGAAATATCATTCCTCCTGGTCCGCGGTGCAAATACAGACAGGACAGACAGGACACTGACATAGATATTGTAGACAGGATACACATAGTGCAAATACAAATAGTGCAATTTTTAAGGCAATACATAGTACAATACACACAACACACTGGGGGGATTTGAACCCTGTTTCTGGAATTGGAGTGGGTGCAGGTAGATTCCAGGGTGCTGAGGAGCCTGACAGCCTGTAGGAAGTAGCTGTTAGAGTCTGGTGGAGCTAGCCCGTACACTGTGATATCTTTTCCCAGATAGTACTGTAGGAGGGCAAAGAGTTATAGGAGGATTGGGTGGAGTCATCTACCATACTGGAGGCCCTGTGTAAGCAGCGTTTGTGATAGGTGACAGAAATGGAAGGGAGGGAGGCTCCAATGATCTTTTCAGCTGTTTCCATAATTCGTTGCAGGGTCTTGCAGTCTGCAACGTTGCAATTCCCAAATCAAACAGTGATCCAGCTGGTCAAGGTGCTCTCCTATGGTGCTTCTGTAGAATGTGGTAAGAATGGGCGGAGGAAGGTTTGCCCTCCTCAGTCGCCCCAGGAAATAGAGACGCTGCTGTGCTTTTGTTGGCTAGGGAGGTGCTATTAAGGGACCAAGTGAAGTCATCTGTAATGTGTACACCAAGAAATGACAGCAGTGCTGTCATATTTGAGTCTGACTTGATCAGATTCAGATGCCTAAAGTTAAGCAAGGCTGGGACGGGTCATTACTGGGTTTGGAGACCTCCGTGGAAAGCTACTGTAGGTTGATGGAATTCTAGCCTCTGGAACAGATTTTCCAAATCAATTTGCTACTCAAAAAAGCTGTCATTTGGATGAGATGTTAAATGAAGGAGTCCTGACAATAGGGTCATTTAAAATCCTATAGTAATTTGGAAGAGTAGGAATGTTACCCTGATGTCCTGGCAAAATTCTTCTTTGATCGACTGAATGTAACTTGTCTACAGTTTCCAATTAATTCCTTTGGCAAATTTTCTTACTTCATTTGATGTACTGTACAGTAGCAGGGCTGCTAGGTGTTTCCCATGTGGATATTGGACTTCAGGATTGAATGAATGGTGTCACCACTTATATGTAAAGTATGTAAGAATCCTTCAGGATGAAAAGTGCTATAGAAATGCAAAAGATTACTATTTTAATTCATTCCTTAATTATTGTAAGGAAGCTATAGTTTGACACTGGGTGTATAATTGTTAGGTATAATAGTCACAATTACTGTATACCTTTCTTTCAAAATCAGGATCTGATGTAATCCTGACTATTATTGTTTTAGGACTAGTGGCTGGAATCAGGGAAGCTCATGTAATGTACGCTTTCAATGTTAATCATATATACATTCATCAAGAAAGTGTTTTTTTTAGTTGAATAGTAGAAAGATACTGAAGAATATTCCGAGGAATAAACAGAATAATAAGTCATGCACCACCCCATCTACAATAGGCAAACTAATTGCAAGCCCTGACATGAAGCTGTTGTGCAGTGATACTTTTTTTAAACAATGGCAGGTAGATCAGACAAGTCTAGGCAGAAATTTACACCCATGTGGCACCAGATTCACTGACTATCAGAAGCTCTGGGGCTGAATTCTCAAGATGGGAGTTAGTTTGCAACAGGTTGTTTGGTAAAGAGTGAAAACAGTTTCCAGCCAAGTGATTTCATATACAGTAGCAGGAAATGCATTTAACCAAGTGAAAACATTATCATCATAATTAATAGTTACTTTTTCTATATATTATCATTATATTTATTCATAGTAGAAATAGCCATATTGGTATTATTATGCTAAAATAAACAATGCTGACATTATCCATCCATCCATTTTCTATAACAGTTTAGTCAAGGGCAGGGTTATAGTGAGCCAGAGCCTAACCTGGCAGACACAGAGAGTAACAGAGGAGACATCCTGAATGGGATGTCAGTCCAATGTTGGGCATGTACAGTACACATACTGTACATATACACATACTGTACACAATCACATGCCCATTCACATTCTGTACACATACATGTACTGTACACATACACATGCACAAGCACATAAACATACTGTACATATACACATGCTCATACACATACTGTACAAATGTAGATGCATATACTGGACAGATACAATATGTATACACATGCAAATACACATACATTTGCACATACAAATGCTGTAAACATACGAATGCACATAAACATACTGTACATATACAGTACATATGCACAAGCACATACAGAAGAAAACTGAGAGCTGTGGTTCTTACACATGGCTATAAAGACAGATTTGTCTTCTGCTTTCTGCTTTGCAAGAGCCTTAGTTTAGGCTTGTTATGTAATTTCCTTCAGTTCTTAAAAAAGGTTGTACTGTATATTGTTTACCCTGTGCCATTTCCTATGTTTCAGAATTTGCCTCATTGAGGTGCGTTAGCAGGAATGTAACCAACTGGATTTAAGCAGTTTGTGGGAGTGTTTGATACATCAACATTGCTACTTGTACATCATACAGTATGTTGACAGCCGTTTAACTACTTTTTTAGTCAGAAAAAGGGAGAACATTTTGAATTAACAAGGTGAGGGTGGACAGCATAAAGTTATATTCAATCAATCTATTCAAATCAATTTTAAATAGGGAATTGTCAGCAAGAACCAAGAGCAAAATAAAGTCTAAACAAGCAAACAAGTAAATTATATGCATCAATTAGCACCAGTGATTAAGGGCCCAGTTAGAACAAAAAGCAGTAGATACAACAATCCCTCAGGAGCAGGGCTGAGAATCTATCTCTGATTTAGAGACACCAAGTGATTCACACGGCACATCTTTGGACTTGGATCACCTAAAGAAAACCCTCACAGTCACAGTGAGAACATTTTGACTCCTTACAGAACACCCCCCAGACCAGACTTGAACACCAAGTTCAATGCAGTAGCAGAGCTGAGTGCTGTATTAGTCTTTTTTAAATACTTTTTAAAATATATACCGTACATATTGATGTCCACATTTTTAAAGATACTCAAAAACAGGCCTCCTTAATATATTTGGAAAATTTACTAAAGGAACTAGCATTGAATATTAACACTTCTAAAAGGGAATTTAATTAATGAGAGAGGATTTTTTAAAAAATTGCAATGCATTAATGCAATAATAAAACCTCATCTTGTTTCAACAGAATTAGCTTGTATGTACATGAAACATTTCATTGTCGATCTGATACTTCTTGAAGGATATTATCTATGACCTTTGAAGCACAACCTACCCTACCTCCTAAAACAATATCAAAGTCTCTTCACCTTGTTCAACCTCCTAGAAATGTTTTCTAATGATGCTGTAAAAAGGTCTAATGGACCCATAAAATGAGATAGATAGCTTACATGTGCCATCTAGTGGCATTTACCTTTTATTGTAATACACACACAAAGTCTATCAGTGAGATAGCCAACAAATTATTTGAGTTCTAAATTGAGATTAGTTAGTGAACAATAGTGCTATCACAAGAGATAATGTTGAAAAGTCTGAAGTAGACACCTGGAGAGATTAAAAGTTTCTGATTTATAAACTTTCCATGCCAAAATATGAAAATATTACATACAGTAAGAGTATATACAGTATATACTGTATATTAAATTAAATGTCATATTTCACACGTTAGAGGTGTCTTAGTAATACATTGAGATATAAGATGTAAATATTGTTTTCCAGCTCCTGTAATTTTACAGAAGACCATACATTTATAATTAGACCACACTCTACAAAATATCATAACTACTACTTGCATGGATAAATGATTACTTAATGAACACAGAAGAGATACCGTATCACATATTACCTTATCTTCTTATTACACTATGTTACATATTTACAAAATGATATTCATTACAATGAATTAATTAAAACAAATATTGAACAATATTGTTGGAGATTAAGAGCACCAATTTGTAATGTACAGTAGGTGACTCTACTATCAAATAACATTTCCTAAGTTTATTAAATGTATCATTGTTTTAATAACTAAATAAATGCCTTTACTTTTATATTGGTATCTGAGTATTATAAAACGGTTGCTCAATGCTGACCTAAGAAGATGCCTGGTGTTCTTCTGTTTATTCAAAAACATGTTTTCTGTTGTTTCCTCCATCAATGTGTTACATTCTATGATTGAATTCTTTAGGGCCGGAGATTCTAAAATAATCTAATTTATAATTAAGCTAAACATTTCTAAAATAATATTAAAAGAAAAAAAAACATTTGCACATCCCACAACCTAAAAACAGTCTCCATTAAACTGCAACTTACAAGTTTTTATTGCCTATGATAAAACAGCTATAAATAAGGAAGAAACATTGTTGAGCAATTTTAGTGTGCATGACTTTTTAGTGTTATGACTTTTGAAATTTGCCCTCCTTATAAATGTACATATACAATTATAAATTATATATTAGGATAGTTCAAAACGTATTAAACTAGCAATAAGAACCTCCATATTTTAAAATATATATTTAAACACTTTCTTTTAGTTTTTATGAGTTCTGTTAATACATTCATTATTACCAGACTTGTTCAGTGCAAGAAAAAATAAATGGCAATGATCAAAACTATCAGTTTTCATCTCCAATTTTTTGGAGAAACTCAGATAGATATTTGCAGGAAAGAAGTTGAAAGAAGTTGCAGAGTTATCCAAACAAGCAGGACTGATAATACAGGTACTGTTTATGTCTATAAACACACAAGAAAAATAGGAGTCTTTCAAAAAGATAACAAAAAAGTCCCTAGAAAACAAAATGCAGTAAATTATGTTTAATGTTACTTTAATCTGACAGAATTGTACTAGTAACACTAATAGGTAATACCACAATATGTGTTTTTGATTGCAGTACTAGAATGTACAGTATTTATTAATCTGGCTATTGGTTACCCCGTTGTTAAAGTACAGTTACGTACTGCAAAGAAAATTACTTTTTTATTATTAACAATACACTTCTTGTATAATGTCACTAATCACAATAATCTTGGAGTGCTCAATAAATTAAAATAATAAACAATCCATGTTGTTTCTTCAACAATCTTAGGCCCCCATCATGTGTTTTCTGACAGGTATATGTTGCACAAAGATTTATACAATTGTGTATGTACTAAATGTACTAAAATGAAGAAGAGAATAACAGAAAATGAACTTAGCCTCATTTCTGTCATGCTTAACCTATGAATGCATTCTTTATCATACTAATAATTTACTCTTCTCATTCATAAGTCATAAACTACAATATTTACAATGCTATGCTCTTAATGATCACATCTTATGCAGTACAGTGCTGATCATCCATCCATCCATTTTTGAATGCTTCTTCCAATTCAGGGTTGTGGGGGAGCCAGGGCATATCCCAGCATGCAAAGTGTGCAAGGCCATGTACACCCTGGAAGCAACACCAATCTCAAGACAGACACAGACACGCATGCATTCCCAGTAGGGCCATTTTTTCCAGTTCTCAGTTATTGTACGAGTATGTCTTTGGACTTTGGGAGGAAATGTAGCATCAACAGGAAATTCACACAAACGCAACAGACTCCACTCAATCGCCGTTCATTTTCCACTGAACTTAAACATTAACAAATTATGGGATTTGTACCAGCCTGTATACTGCTGTGACAGTTGTTCCAAAATGTCTTATAATTCCAAAGGTCTTTGTTCTTGTGTGTTAAGAAAAGACTAGCTTTTATGGCAACATTAAGTTGGCCATTTCATTGTAGCAATAAACTATTATCGGCATTGTGATTTTACTTTTTCTTAGATTAATATAAACTTTAGAATCTGTTCCTGAACTTCGTAATAGCACCTAGTTACTGTATACTGACTCCAGTCACCAATCTGTGGCTTACAGAAGTATTCAGGTCTTTATAGAGATGCCAAATTATGTTGAATTACAAATTATGTATTTACAGTTTTTAAGGGTAATATTTTATTATTCACATTAAATTTGAGTTGAATACTTTGCAATGCACTGTACCCGCATTCATTTGCAAATTATTTGTTTTTCATCTTGACTTCATATCTCTTCTTTATTTATCTTTATCTCATATTCATTTAATAAATGGCAATATCCATCTATTCATTTTCTAACGGCTTTTTCCAATTCAGGAAGGGGAGCAAGAGCCTATCCCAGAAAGCAACAGGCACAAGGCGGGGTACACCCTGGATAGGACACCAGTCAATCACAGGGCAGAAGAACACAGAACCACACTCACATTAGGGACTTTTTTCCAATAAGCCTATTAAACTACCTGTATGTTTTTGGACTGTGGGAGGAAATCAGGGCACAAGGAGGGAACCCACACAAACAGAGATAGAAGATACAAACTCCACACAGATAGCACCCCAGGCCTAGGATTCAACCCAGGACCCCAGTGCTGCTAAGCAGCTATGCTATGCTAACCACTGTGCCATAGTGCTGCCCTAAATGGCCAGTCAGTATATTCAGACCTTTGTTACTTATATTCTGACTAGAATTACACAGTGGTGGAGTGGTAAGCATACAAATCGTTTGTCCTGGGTACAACTCTGGACTGTGGTGGGGAGTTTACATGGTCTCACTGTGGCCATGTAAGTTTCCTCTGGTTGCTCCAATTTATTCCTTCAGGCCAAATATATCTAGGTTAATTGTTTATTTGTGTCTCTAAATTGTCATCTGTGTGTGTGCCCCGATCGGCCAGCGTACTGAGTGTGTTCTGCCTAGTGCTTATCATCTCCTAGGATAAAATCTGGCTCACCACAGCCCTGTGTTGAACTAAGCAGTTATTGAAAATTATGTTCTGATTATGACTAAGATACACAGTCATCAATGCATGGGCTGCCTGTCAGTCAAATCTAAAACTAATTTAAAGATTTTAGTGATCTCATGCAACACACCAAATGGTTTTCAATTTGCTTCCTTGCTTGCGTATATTCAGCTGATACTAGCTTAATATCTATTCTTAAATCCTTGTATCCTGAGAAAATGAGCTTCTTCTTCTTTTCAAAAACACCCTGCCTAAAGTTGTTAAAGACTAAATCTAAAACTGTGTTAAGAAACTCTGGAAAACTTACATATTTAGCTTTTAAGAAAAAATAAAACAAATTATTTTATTTTTTTAATGAATTCATTTGTCAGTAATTTATTTTATATCAATAAAATATACTTGCAATACAATCAATCAATAAGTCAAAGGGTAATGGTAATATATTTCAGAATACTGTACATATTAAAAGTAAAAATTAAAAATGGTAAATGAAGCACAAATAATCTGGTAGAAAGATGGTTTTGGTTATATATTAACAATCACTTTAATAATGCTTTGGCACCCTTCCTATATATTTTGGGAATTCTTCCAAAAATCTTCAATAATAATTAATTCAGTGTTTTGAAAATCTTTAAACTTCTTATTCTACAAGTTTAATAACACACTAAATATGATAGACGCTACGTATTTTTACAGATTAAAACGATTAGGTAGCACTATAAACTATAATGGAAATAAATAAATATTATATAAATATAATGAGCATAAATAAATAAAGCATTGAAAACATAATACAGAATAAGCATTTTAGAAGAACAACAGTGTAGTAGACTACAGCCCTGTTTTAAGTTTAAACTATGAGTATTTGCAACATTTATTATATTTGCAACATAATAGTGAAGTAGAAAGGTTGAATCTCTGATGGTGATGCCATATTCTTCAGAGACTGATCAAGGTCCTTTATGGGATTCTGTTAATGAGCAACACAAGAACATTACATCTTTTTTAGGTGCCATTGTCAAATGGAGGGAGGCAGAAAAATGGAGCAAAGGACCATGCTGATTGGCTAAGAGTGCTATGCACTACAAAGCTAAAGGTTACAATCTCTGACAACAATCCAGCTAAAGGTTACAACATGCAACAACAATCAAGGGAAGGCTGATCAAAGCTGATTAGAAACCAATACATAATTTCATGGCAAAAGGTGCCCTGTAAAGGTAGCTTCTTAGTAGTAGGAACAACATTTTGGGGGCAAAGTGCCATTGTACAGTAAGGGTAATACTTTAGACATTGCTAAACTTTAATCTTTCATTAGATTTGTTACATGTATTAAAGTGAGGGTTTTCTGTAGCAGTTTTGTATGATTTTTACAAACTGAACAAAATTGTCAACAAGCTTAAATACAAACATTATGTTATTAGAAATGTATATACAGTATATATAATTATTAGTTCCTGTATCACTGTCCAAGGTTCCTGAAATTAGTTCATATACTGTAGTAAAGATAACTACAGAAGTAAAGTGTCATTCTAGGACCAGAATTGCCCTCCCCTACCCTAGATAATAGTACAGTGTAACCAACATTCAAGTCATGCTGACTATATCCCTGGTCTACCTTGGGTATGTAAACTGTCAGCTGTGGTTTACTTTCCCAAAACAACTGCACTTAAAAAGTTTATTAGACAATGATGTGTGAATCCAGAGATGGCTTGAATGATCTACTGTATTACCTAGCAATCATTTTGATAGTGGTGATTATGTGATCTTCAGAAAGCTATACTGCTGACAGCCAGGAGGTGACATATACAGCTGTATTTCTTTCAACTAGGTCTCTGTTACAGTATAAAACAGGCAAAGTGAAGTGAGATGAAGGGCAGCTGTGAAATACAAGAACAGAGTAAAGACAAGGCCTTTAGACATCAAAGCTGGAATTCATTTGCCGGCCAGGAATTTGCTTGCCCTGCAGTGGAAATCTCAATACATAAGGAGATCTTACATGTCCCACACTGAGTTGTGCTGTAAAGATGTGCTAAGAGGCTCAAGATATTCTCAGGATTTTTTTACTGTTTGGTTTCTCTATTTTGAGAAGGCACCAAGAGAAAGATATCTGATACATTATACACCTATTTTCATTTTCATGTTTACAATTCAATGTAAATATCCATCTCTTCATCCATTTTCTAACTTCTTCATCCAATATAGAGTTGCTGAGGAGCCTATCCCAGCAAGCAACAGTTACAAGGCGGGATACACCTTAGATGGCACACCAGTCCATTATAGGAAACATAGACAGACAGAGACACACACTCTCACCAGGTCCAATTTTCCCAGGAGCTAATTAACTTACCAGTATGTCTTAGGTCTGTGGCAGAAAATCAGAGCACCCAGAGGAAACATGGGGAGAATATTAACGCTCCAAACGAATAGCACCCCAGGTCTGGAGTTGAACCCAGGGCTCCAATGCAGAAATGCTAACCACTAAGCTACCATGTCACTCCCAGTGTAAATATTTGGCACCAAAATATTTTAACTGTATTGTGACTCTGATAGAAACTTTTCATCAGTTCACAGGTGAAAACTCATACATCCTGTTTTATTGTATTATAGTCAGTGGCTTCTATTCTTCTCAAAATTTAAAGATTGCATCTTCAAAGAATTGTACAGTATACAGTATGTTTGTCTACACTTCCAGGTCTTTCAGACACTTTACATATTTTCTTTTGTTATGATCCAATGGTTTGAACTGAGTTTAACTAAATGCTTGGGGTCCGGAATTCTGAAAAACACAATCTCAATTAAATAACCATTTAAAATTACTTACATGTCCCTATATGATGCACCTTTAAGTCCTGAGATAATTTTGAACATGATTCTTTTCAGTTTTCCCAGGGTAAAAAACTATCCTCATAATATTGATTCCAGACACAGCAATTTCATGTAGTCACTAATGAACTAAGCAGCAGTACTAGCTATCGTATATGAGAAATGTTACTATTTATAACATTACTGTGGCTGATTTGAACACAAATGTTCTTTACCATAGCCTAATGGTAAAGTAATACCGTATATGTAATAGATATATATATAATATGTAATTATATGTAATAAGCATATAATTGGAAAGATTTGTCTTTCATTTATTTTTTTGTATTGTTTTGTCATATGGAAACAAGAGGTGTAATATGACAGTACATATCTTGTTGTGTTGATTAATTACATGCCTTAACTTATACTAAGCCTACTTTTCACTGCTTTAATATAAAAATGAACAGCTTCAACAGTTTGTGATTACTTTTCAGCATAAGTATAACATTAAAGAAAAGTTGCTTTCTGCACCAAACAAGGAATTCTCCTGAGATATTACTTGTAACCACTTTAACACATAATCTCTTCTGTGAAACACTTACTGTACAGTATATTAACTGTTTAAGAGTTCATCTATTTTAGCCCAGCCTTATGCAAACAGATAACAGTCTTGCTATCTAACTAGCAACAAAATGCCTGAAAAGGCTTGAGATGCCATTTAAAGAAAGTCTATGCCTAAACACAAATGCTGTGTTGACTTCAGAGACATCAGGCAAATTCACATTATTTACAAACTGTATATCAAATGAATGGTTAGATTGCCTGTGTCTTATTAGTTTTATTAAATGATGGAGGTAAGCAACACCTGCAATCATGATAGGGGTTGCCCTTTGCAATATTTTTCTGTAGCCTTGAAAAACTGGTCTGGCTTGAGCTTTAAACAGCCACATCACCATGCAGATTATCAGTAAGATAAAACAGATTTAAAAGGGGAAGCCCTGGCTCACAAACAACACTGCTCACTGAACCACAACCCACTTGCAACCATGACTTTCAACGGCACCTGGAAAGTGGACAGAAATGACAACTATGACAAATTTATGGAGCAGATGGGTATGTTAGAAAATGTTTTATCATTTAAATGGTATTTTACTGAATATAACAGCAAAGCCTGAATATAAAGCCCACATACAGTATGCAAAGTAACAAAAGTGTTCTTTATAGGACTTGAAATGATTTTGTGATGGGTGAGAGTAATTTTAACAATATGAATTATAGTTTTAAAACTGTACATGTGATAAAAATAAAGACTTTTCAACTGAGAAATTGTAAGTAACAATTTGATTATATCTATTGGGAAAAATACATTTTAACCAAATATTAATAAGCCTTGATCAATCTGATACAATGTAACTGCACAGTGATTTGTTGTTTACTATTGCTGCCCCACTACTCAAGTCAAAATTAAGAGTAGGTTTTCTCTAGGTATTTTGGTTTCCTCCTACTTACCAAAGACCCCTGATAGGTTGATTGAATAAGTAAAATTATCCATTCCATGACAAGCAGGAGTATGGCCCCTTCCTTGTTAATCTGCTGTGTTTAGAATAGCTCTACTACAACGTTGTACCCATTCTACCCATGTAGTATTGCAATTCAGGAAGAGAGTACGGTCTGATACTGTCACGATAAATGTTTAGCTGCATGAAATTTTCTTTGCTTGAGATACTGTACAGAGAAGGGTTAACCATGTTGTTATGTCTGCAAGAATCCCTTACTTAAAAAATAAAAATTGTTAATTTATGGTTGGAACTGGAAGTGGATTAAGGATTACAGTGAGGCTTAGTTTTAGAAATACCCAATGTACAGTACTAACATGGACATACAGTTGAGCACTGTATAGTACAACTATATAGTAGTCATATAGACTGTAGTTAACTAAACTGTTTCATTGCCCTTATACCACTGGGCATCTTGTCAACAGGCATCAATCTTGTGAAGAGGAAGCTGGCAGCCCATGACAACTTGAAAATCATTATTGAGCAGGACGGAGACAAGTTTGTGGTGAAGGAGTCCAGCGCCTTCCGCAAAATAGACATTGAATTCACACAGGGAGTCAACTTTGAGTACAGCCTAGCCGATGGAACAGAGCTCACCGTAAGACAAAATTTAACTTTGGAGCGTTTTACTTTTACATGCCAAACCAACATTTCATTTACTTAAGAGCTTTTGATTCCTTTGTTGTAAGAGTTGAACATGTACAGGAAGGAGTTCTATGTTTTTCAAATATACAAAGCACTCTATCAGACAATTAAACTATGGCTTCTAACCAGTTTTGTAGTAAATGTATCCATGGAGAACACAAAAAAATATAAACTCATGAGTTCCTATGAAATCAAAGTTTAGGAAAATTGTATCAATAGCATAAAATAATTTTAGACTATGGAGTTTTAGTAATTTATTCTCTCTTCCATTTAGTTGAAGAAGACAAAAAACATTGGAGATTTGTCTAAACCCTTCTCTAAAAATTTGCATTTAAATGCAGAATTGGTATTTTATTCAAACATATTTCCTTATAACCAGCAGCCATATCACCCTGCAACTCACAACTGGTAACCCACTGAAGCTAAGCAGGTGTGAGCTGGAAGAGGTGTTAGTAGGGCCAGCAGGGGGTGCTCACCCTGCAGTCCATGTGGGTCCTATATTTTGTGATAAAAGTTATGAAGCATAAACATCCTTTATAATTTGCTGATTCCTACAAACTTCAATTATGATTGCAATTTGTGAGTGCATAACATGTGTTTTTGATCTGCAGGGTACATGGACCATTGAAGGAAATAAACTCGTAGGAAAATTCAATAGAAAGGACAATGGAAAGGAACTCCTGACTACCAGAGAAATTGTGGGGGATGAGCTCATCCAGGTGTGTTTTCTTCTACTGATGTGCACAATTCTAGCATTTCCCAAAACTACACTTACAGTATGTTACATAAAACTTTGGTAGGAACGGCAAGACAAATATATAGTTACAAATAGAAGGGGGAAAATACAGAGAAATAGTGAGTGGGATAATAAATAATTCTAAACCCCAAATGTTAAAAATTTAAGAATATACCCCAGTGATATTTAAAAGCACCTGAGTTCTCTGTTCTGGCACAGCTATAGTGAAAGAGTAACAAATCAGAGACAAACTAAGACAAATATTTATTAATTAATGACAATAATTAGACAACATACAATGATACACACAAACAGTACAACATAAAACATAACGCTATTTACAAACAAGGCATCTCAGACGCCTACATCCTTGCCATGAAGAACAACCCACTCCAATGTGACTGGGTATCTTTAGACAGAACATCTTTAGCCTGGGGATTTCTTAGAAAGGAAATCAGAATTTCCTAAAGTAACATAATGACAAGCTCTCTTAAACAAGGTTTGAATACTTAGCGAGGAGTTAGGTTAGATCTAATCTAGGAAATTAAGGTTGATGCCCACAAAGACCTCTCACCTGTCACTGTTTTTCTCATCTCTTTCTTCTCCCTGCTTCCTCTACCTTCTTCTCTCTCTCCTCCTTTTTGTGTCCCCTTCTGCTTCTGACTACCTGTCTTTTTATGCTGTGTTTCTAAACTTTTAAGAAGTTAAATAAGTTAGACCAGAAGATTCCCTTTGATCAATATCTGTCAGGTTACCTATAGCTCAGCAATTGCATCATCTTCTATCCAGTGTTTCTAGACCCTAAGAACTTCAAATGTTAGCTTTTTTAGGACCATTGTTACAATATAACAAAACAGACATACTGTACATACAGTATACATACAGTATAATGGTAGATTATAAAGCTCATCTTATTGACAGTTAATTAGTATTAATGTAAATGTGGCATACTGTAAATACAATATTGGAATTAGGCTTCTTCAAACATAATAAAACATGTCAGTAGTAAAAGATGACTTCCTTTTTTGTCTTTCCATGTGGAGTATCTTTCTGTTGATGAGTTAGTCCACCTCGCTGCCAATAAACTTAAAAATAGTGATCTTCTATGAAAGGCACTTTCCAAGGACTCCTTAAGTGTCCCAAAGGCAGACTGATAATCTAAATACAGTAGTTTTGGTTTTATCTGCAAGACTTACAATCTACTGTTTTGTCTTATGGCAGCACAAACATTAACAAAGAAAAATCTTTACTTTCCACAGAGCTACCATTATGATGGAGTGGACGCCAAGAGAATTTTCAAAAGAGGATAAGAAGATTTTTTGAGAGATCCAGTCCCTCCATGAGTAAGAAAAGAAAAAAAGAAGTTTGAAAGACTCAAGACCTGCCTTGAAACACAACATTTTAATATGAAGAAAAGGGTTTAAAAGCCTCTTTAGATTGCGATCCTGTTTTCCTGGTGTAAAAACTTCAAATACTGTGTATAAATATTTGTTTTGTATATTGAGAATTTTTTTACTACAGTGTACTGTTTTACATCAATACAGTATATTTCCATTTTGAAAAACGTTCTATGGAAATATGTATAATTTCAACGGGAAATTGTCTATAAGAAGTACTTCCATAAAACTCCATAGAATTCCAAAGAAATGTTTTGTGACAGCCAGTTTGCACTGAATATTTTAATATAGTAACTGGGAAATAAAGGTACTTTGATGTTATCAGATATTGGGTCTCCCTGTTTCCTTTCAACTATTTAATTTACAAATCAAGGAAAATAGAAAATCATTCAATTCAGCATTTAGGTTCTGGGACAACAGCCAAATAATATGAGAAACAAGGTTTTTGCTAAATTTTCCCATGGTCTGGGAAAACGTACGGTAGATTAAAATGATTATGAAGCTGGAATAAACACAAATTCTTAGTGACAAAGACATTTCTTATTCATATGGTCTTTGGATCCTTAGCCAACAGTCATCCAAGCAGACTGAATTACGAATTTTCAAAATCCTCTTAATTTTGAGCAGTGTGTGCAGACACACATACACACGTTTGCACGCCTGTCTTTGTGGAAACTACAAATTCACTTTCCATGTTTTTTAGTTTTTTTATACTGCATCAAAAATTCCATACAGGATGAAAGAAGACCTGAAAACTTTAGGCACTTTATATATTTTAAAAAATGTCATTTGTGCTATAAAAAACAATTAAATTGTGAGGATTTTCCCACATTGACTACTGGGAGTTATTGCTTTTGTAGAGACAATTTTTACATTTAGCTGGTGCTTTTAGCCAAAGGTACTTACATTTGTGCCCATTTATAAAGTGGGAAATTTCTGAATGAAATACCTAATAAAAGGATACTATAGCATCACCCCACCTGGGATTTAAACCTACCACTTTCCAGTTCTGAACCCTGACTACCCCTCCTATTTCAAGTCTTAAGTCTCAAGTTCAAGTTCATTGTCATTATACTCATATACAGGTACAGTATATGGTAAAACAAAATGCTGTTTAGCTAGCTCACAGAAGGTAAGCGGTACAAAAAACAACAACAATACAATTGTATAAGAAAAGAAAGACAGAGACAACAGGCAATGTGCAAAACAACAACAGGTGACAGGTAATGTGCAAAACAACCTCAGATGTTTAAAATCAAACATCAACAGAATGAAATAAAGGATAGAAAATTATGGGGAATGAGCTTCTTGACATGTGAGGTAGAGGTCGATTTCAATGTGTGTTTGAGTTTCGGTAAAGAGAGAAGGCCCTGTGGGGGTTCAGATCGTAGGTGAGAGAGACTGGGAGTTTAATAGTTTGATAGTGAGGGGGTAAAAACCTTCTCTGAGTCTGGTAGTCCGAGCACGAATGCTCCGGTACCGTTTTCCAGATGGTAGAGGGTCAAACAGTCTGTAGCTGGGTTAGGGTTAACCCATTCCTGGCATTTTCCCAGGTTCTGTCCCCACAGTAAAACATAAACAAACTAAGTCCTGATTGCACTAATTGTAATATTACAGGACTCGCCCCACTTCTTAGCCTACGTGTAATTCAGCATGTCCTGAACGTCTTCACCGAACTTTGTGACCTTAATACAAGTGTGACGTAATCACAGTGGGGTTAAAAGACAGTATTTCTTACCAATAGAAAACCATATATTATCACCCATCCTTGGAAATAACCAATCATCAATGAGAAGTAGAAAATGGGGCGGTATCCTACTAGATCAGAGTGATTTAATTGGTTTTCAAGGCCACATTCCTAGAAGCTAGAAATCTGTTGGAGCAGCTGAGGATGTGTTAACATGGAGTCCGAGAAGAAGCAAAAGCAGGGAGCGCTGGAAACATTACCAAAACATTCCTACTGGTTTGATTTTTGGATGTTTTTTCTTTTCGACGTAGTGCTTTTTCTTGTAGTTTATTTGCTGGTGCCCTGATCAGAGGCGTTGAAGTCCCCTCTCTGTGCCCCGACCTATTTTTCACGCCGGAAGAAACGGGTTACTGCATTTCCTGGTCGACCGGTTGAATCGTTTTCTGTTCTGACTGGGGCTTCACTTCAAAAGTAAGTGTTGATGCGCATAAAACATAGTTTGTTTAACAAAAACTTGTAAAAATGTTATTAACTATTAGCGCGTTAAGCTTTCTGGTGTATCTCCGACAGACCCATAATGTGTTGCGTAACTACAAATTATCTCGTTTTCCAGAAGGTATAGAATAGAAATGCTTGCTTTTTGGACTTTTTAAATTTACTTGTTTCTGTACTGCTGAGTTTAAAAAAATGCCCCGCCTCAATCAGTTTTTTTTAAGGGAATAACTTCAGCATGGAGAAATTCAACTAATTCTCAAATTCCTTACCCTTCATTTTGGTTTAACAGCTTCTTATATCGTCAAACTATAGTGACTTAATTGCTCAGTGTTTCACACATTACTCCAGTGAACATTTTTCGCAGTCCTGTAGGTTTTCTTTTTGTCGTATTTATGCACTACAACTGGAGCTCTGATACTCAAAAATGGATACTGCGTGGATGACAATTAGAAATCATGTTCTATGCTTTATAAACGAATTGAAAAGTTCCCCCCACGTAAAAAAAATCTACGATTCAGAACTGAATTGTAACAAACAGCAGAAGAGAGCAGAAGCAGGTTTTGAATCGGTTGTATTAATATGATATTTGTGTAAAGGCGAATCTGAAATAACCATAACGCCGCCATAATAATGGTAAAATAAAGGAAATCAGTAAACAAATATAAATATAGCTAATATGAGTCATTTACAGCAGGGTGTTTATGCTAGGGGAAAAAACTTTCTTCTGGTAGTGTTCCAACACTTTCTCCTGAATAATTTTGTGTAACATGTTAAATATTCGTTACAGAGCTACAGAAGCATGATAAATCTAGTTAATATGAGAATGTTTTCATTACTGTTGTGATTTGCCATTGTGCTATCCATATGTTACACAGTAACATCATAATCTGTTGGTACAAATGTGGTCTACAAACCCTTCTCTTGTTTTACAGGTATGATTGTAATTGCTCATCCAGGACCAAAAATGGATAAGGTAACATTGCTTTTCAATAAAAGTTCAAGAAAGTCACTTAAAAACAATGATATCCCTTTATTTGAATTTCATGTCAGAAAAACCACAAAAGGCTCAGCTCTGAACTCATTTCCACTCATTAAATCTATCAATGAGGTGAACATTCTCACTTCATAGGCTGTTTGGTTATCATTATAATGTCAATGTTTAAAATATTTTGATATGAATAACAGTTTTAAAAAAGATTTTTCAATTTAAAGCACTTCGGGTATTACAGGTTGTGGACACAAAATGGAAACACCTGGGGAGATAGGGGGGAAACCAAGTATTTTATAAACAAGGGTTTCTGTTCAGGTGTAGTTAATGCATCACACAAATAAAAGCATGTTTAGGGTCATGTATAAAATTGCTACCCAGGCCTGGTTGCCTATATTCATGGTTGGTATAGCTGCAAGCAGAGAACTCAGTGACTTTAGAATAGGGGTGATTGTAGAGTACCAGAAGCTTCAGTGACCAGTTAAACAAATAACTGGGAGGGGATCAAATACCTACTCAAAATTCTTAAAATCACTAACAACCAAGTAGATTGCTGATGTCTCATGAGCGGAGGTGTCTATGAGAGAAAGACCTCATCAGGAAAGTGCAGAATTGCATCCTCCAGGATCACGATAACGGGCTCGATAAGTTACAAGGCAAAACAGGTCAGAAACAGGCAAGCAGCCATTTGAAACAAAAAGGCTCCCAAGAACTTCACAGAGTAGGACACCATAGTTGTATTACAGTGTATAAAAACGTCTGGGAATGTATATTTGAGAGTCCAATGGTGCAAAGAATACAGGCAATGGACTACCAAGGAGTGGAGAAATGTCAGATAGTCCTGATGAATCATCCTTCAGCGTGTTTTCATCAAACAAGACGAGTGCACTTTCGATCCCTATCAACTAGGCATGACGTGATCGACTTTACCTCAGAAGAATGGTACTGCATCCCTCTTGTAGTATTCCAGGTGCTGACTGTCATAGTGTCTACAGCCCATAATGACTGCACGTGGTATCCCAGTGCCCTATAGAGTGACTTAAAATTGATGTTTCCATTGTTTTGTTCACAACCTGTATATTAAGATTAGCTTAAGAGCAAATATTGTAAAGAATATGTGCAATATAAAAGTCTTTTTTTTAAAAAAAATACCTATTACATGTTCCTATCTAAATAACTATTTTGAATTTTTATTTTTAATCCTGTACAGTTCTGCCCTTGGAACGTGATGCACAGTGGGCTTGAGGTCCGACCCTTCATATATTCATCATGGCGAAGATAACATGAAGAGCTATATTTGCATAATTTTTTGTTCCTTATTTCTTTTGTTGGATACACTTCCATAGTGTTATAATAGTCACAATTTAATATTCCTAAGACTAATATTGGCCAGAACCAGTGTTTTCCTATGGGTGGGTTTGGTTAAGGTAAAAATTCATAGTGGAAAAACTAGATATATCATGAAAATGTCATTTAAAAAATATAAACAGGCACTTTAAGACAGGAGTTGAACTGTTAATTTAAAAGGATATTATTAAATGTCTTTGTAAGTGTATTAAACTGTCTCTGTTTGACAACAGGGGGGAGGGGGGTGAACTGACCATCAGACTATGATTTGAATTATTTCACTGTGTTCTTCATGGCATGGAGTCCTCTGTTACAAACACTAGCACCACTGGAGTTTGATTTTGTTCTGCTTTTAAAATCAGATTATGAAAACATCTCTTGCTGCTTCTTATGTGTAGGTGAAAACTTGTCATGGAGAAGATGCCCTCAGCAGTTTTCTACCATTTCCTGTCACCTTGAGACATTTCATAATGCTTTTTAACTCTGCTGGAAAGAAACCAAGGTTTATTTTTTAAATGATGGTCTTTTTTTTTTTTCTTGGGTGAAGCCTTTTGATGTTACCAGTGGAAATCGATGTACAAATAAAAATGTCTAAATAAGCAATAAGATATTTCTGCAAATATCTAAATCCTATTACAGCTTAAATTCTAAGAAGAAAGGTTGCAAACAGGGTGCCCGTTTGACTGATTCAGCTTGCTTAATTTAAACCTCTAACGATTTGTTGAAAACAGTCAAGGCGTCAGCCTCGATGTGTATTTGAAGTGTGAGACCCCTCCAAAACTCTTAAAAATGTACCTTTTTGTTGTATTTTAAATACACTTCCAACGAGTTTCCACTTTGTCATCATATTTCACTATTAATTCTGAAGAAATCTACTTGGTTGTTAGTGATTTTAAGAATTGTGAGTAGGTATTTGGTCCCCTCCCAGTTATTTGTTTTACATTTAAAAGGTTTTGAAAATAATTGGTCACATTACTTAGAAATTGATAATTCTGCTTTAACGGTCATAACAATGGTTGTAACACAGTGCACCCTTTTACATAAAACATTGTCAGGTGTATGCCTGGTCTTGAATTTATAACTTTTATAATTTGAATTTAATTTGAAATTTCCAGTTTCTTTATCCTCTTATTTTCCTACCATCTGCAGGTTTCATTAAAACAATGTAGAATGCATATGCTGGAGATAAATTAGAATGGTTAAAAAGAGACATAAAATACAGACCCCTCTGGTATTATATCATTTGTCCCTTATCTGTACTGTTTACTAACCATTATCTAGTTCTCGATCCAACCATACATTACCCTAAGTGTCTACAGCTTGCAATTTGAGAATCTTTTAGGGAGAAATTTTAATTGAAATCTATTTTACATACAAGTAAATTGTTGCTGTGTAAATTGTAGATGTTGCTTATTTTGACAAAGTCCCACCTTTTCTAAATCCATGCTATCCCCTAGGAATCTGTTTCCCATATAAATGATCTTCTAGTGTTTGTTTTAAAACATGACCTGTTGAATTATAACTACTTGGTTTTGTTAATCTTTTTTATAGATGGTTACTCCAACTATTATGTCTTATGGGACAGTTGTTGGGAATGAACTATGAATAACTGGTTTTTCAAGTAGAATTGGTACAATATCATCAGGCCCTGATGGTATCTTCCTGCTTCTAGTACCTAAAAACCCTTCTGCCTTTTCTATGCTAATACTATTTAATATTAAACTTTATTTTTTCAGCCACAGACGTTATTTCCTCTTGGTGAATACCTGAGTAAAGTATTTTTACAATTTAAACCATCCTTTACTGTTCTTTTGCTTCTCTTAATACAAAAAATAACTTTTAGAAATGCAGTTTTGCCATATTGTTTTCTAGATGTCTGAGAAAAAAAGGTAGAATTTAAATAATAATGACAGTTTATTAAACAACTGTTAATAGATAAAAAAATTCAGTTACACATTACAAAAACATTTTCAAAATTGCACATTGTACAAATTATGATTCATATTTTACAGCTGTATTACTTTACATAGAAAAATAGAAAGGCACTGTACAGCAACAAATGCTGGTCTATATAGAAAATTTTATGTCAGATCAAAAAATAGACATAAGATTTCACAGAAAAAGTATTATGGGTTAAAAATAGATACGTTTTACATATGGTGCTGACTTCAGGTGATTAATCAGCCCCAGTTAAGTTAGAGCATTGCATTAAGTCTGTAGAAAAAGCAAAGGAGTTATAAACTTAAGACATGTTAATCTCTTATCTCTGAAACAAGAGAGATCTGTAAATTTCTGCAATAATGTAACTTGTTACTCTCAAGGGTAAGTGACTACATACAAACTGTACATGGATGTCAATGAAGAAATAAATCTACCAATAATATACATTTTAAATACTGTATAGTTTGCAGTTTTGACAGGAAATTAACCTAAACCATTTTTCAGTTTTTTTATTCCTTGTAGTATCACATAGTAAAATGTCTTGGAACATACAAGACAACTTCTTTCCTCTTATTTAGAAAGTTGTGAATTGAAAGAAAAAAACAATCCCCCCAACACTACTGTATGTGTAAACCCAGTAGGAGAGCTGACATGCTGATTTGTGGTAAAGTTCACCCATCAGAAATATTTAAAGTGTGTCAAAAAAGTAAGAACACATGAGCATGAACAAAATCATCATGATGACAAAGTGCTGTATTCAATGTTTTTAGATGCAAAAATCCTTTAATGTGAATGTTCAAGACTGGAGATAGATACATTTTTTAATTTTATTTAAGGGTTTAGTCTAGAGGCCATAAAGAAGGGTACTAAGCTGCATAGGCACCAAACCCACATCAAACTCCCAAGGCAATACAGCAGTTTGTCTTTACAAATCATGCAAGTCATAAAATCTTCAAGTGCTTTCCTTCACTTCAGCTTCTTGGTTTGTACTAATCACACATCTATTTGTAAAATATTGTTTTTAGATTTACTCCGGAACTCCAGTAACATCATACCTGGAATGTGAGATTATTAATGTCAGATTTGGAATTTGCACCTTATTGCTATAGAAATTAGTAAAGAAAGTTCTATTTTCTTTCTGCTAAAACGAGTAAGACAAAACAGCTTTGGTATTCCAAGTAATTTTTAAATGGACAAAGTAGCAGTCCTTTTGTGTATGTCTATTTTTTTTTTCCTCTTGAACAAAGCATGTCTTATCAGTTCTTAATCACACCCACAGACCTTGAAATGCAAGTCAGTGAATGGGCTAGATTTATTATAGATATAGAACCCAAGTATGATTTTCACTATTTAAGAAAAGGATTTACAATCATTTGAATACTGGGCTGTTATGGCCAGAAATCTTCCCATTGACGCTCTTCTTTTCCTTTTCTCAAAATTGATCTAATCATTTTTTAAGTATAGTTAAATAAGAACAGTTGGAAAAATTCAGAACTGTAATTGTAAAAATGACAGCAAAAAAACAAAACAAGGCTTTTCCCCCCTTTAATGTGCTCCCATCAGTGCAAATGAAGTTTTAGACTGCCCTCTATAGGGGAGTAATAAAAAGACTTTCTAGCTTTGAGATTACATGCAGTTTTACTGTGGTACTGTTTAATATGAAGTAGCAATGCTGCTGACGTATGTTTGCTTTATTTTGATTGAAGATCAAGTGATGGGATGAATTGGTTTTAGGTAGTAATCTTCTTTGGTGTCCAGTTCTATCTTCAGTTTCAAACCTGCAAGAAATGATGAGGGGAGACTTGCATTAATACACAATATTTGCAAGGCAGTAAAGGTTGCCTGAAGGTGCAAGAGTCTGGAATTAGATTTTTAATGTCAAATTAGTTTGACAGAACACCCCAGGAACAGTTTTCACTGTCTTGACCATTAATGCAAACCAAAAAAGTTGATGACTTCAGTTCAAGGCAATTTTTCTTTTAAGAAATAGGTACCTGTGTGAAATTCATGCAATTAAGACAGGAGTATATTTAGTGAGTGTAATCAGGTTGGGCAGAGAATTATTACCGTCTTTTTCATGAAAAACTGTGCATAATGATAAACATTAGATCTACTTTCGTAGATCCCTGTTGTCTAATCAAATGCAGTAATGCATTTTTCTGCGTAGTGGAGACAAAAGAAAAGGAATGTACTGTACTGCTAATACAATTAACTAAATGAAGCCAGCACTGCATAAATTAAATACCTCCAAATATTTTCTGTGCAGCTTTACCATTTTTACCAAGCAAACTTGTTTTAAAAAGCTCAATGTCTTACCTCGATGCTAACTTTGAAATCTCCCATCACAAATACCCGTGTTCATCCAAATTCCTAGTAGACACTGGATTCCACTTTACAGCAGTTTTATTGGTTGAATAGCCTACGAATGTATATATAAAACATCAGTAAACAATATTGTGAAAAAATGTTGTATAGTAATATTCCTGAAAAATTCCAAAAATGTTCATTATACATATACTGCTTACATATCTGCAGTTTAGGTAGCCTAGCATAACGGCATTCCTCTTTAGACATTTGTCAAGGTAAAATAAAGAGGCTGACACTGCCCGAAATGAGTTCTGTAATGTTATGATCAATCTCCTTTGTTACAGGAGGAATGCAATAAAAGTAGAATTGTTGATGCTCCATTTAATGTGTACAAATTACAAATAGTGTTTGACTTTTAGCTATAATGAAGCATGTATTTTCACACCTGTTTTGATCAGTTACAAAGAGAATTTTGTTACAGTGAAGGTGTGCTTCGTAGCCAAATGGAAGTCACCATCCTCAAAGTGTGACCTCCCCCTACAGACTCAACTAATTCCTCAGTGTGTTTGTATTCTTATACACATTTTATTTATTTGTCTATTGATACTACAGTATATGGGTAAACAGACCTCCAAATCATCCAAGTAAGAACACTATTGCTTGTTTCTTATAATTACCCTATCAAGGTAAAAAAATAACGGTGATCTTCTAGACCTCGGGAATGAATGGGAATTTATCACATGTACTGTACATGGAATTTTGTTTTGGGTTTATGAATTTGCACTTTATTTGCATCAGTTTATGTGGAACAAATTACATTTGGAAATCAAGGGATGGGTGTAGTCTCAATAGAAAAGACTGTAAGCTTTCTGATACCTGTTTCTGGTCTTGCTTTTGAGAGATTTGATTGAAGAGACGGTTCCATAGAGTTTGTGTCTCCCAATTCACTTTCCCCAGAAGAGGTTTGGTCTCCTCCCTTGGAGTCTTTATAGTAAAGCGGTGATTTCTGGTGGTGGTACCTTGATCTGTAACTGTCGGTCATACAGCTGTCCACAGAAAAATAGGTGGTCGTCAAAACTTCTTCGCTTGGTCCTACAACATCCATATCCAGTTTTGGATTGTTTCTATTTTTATGCTTTGCAAAGAGATCCATCCTCTCTTGGTTGGAAGAGGTTGGTTTAGATCTGGCATTTTTCGAGGCAGCCCAGTTGTTTAACAGAGTCAGCGGTGGAGAACCTGACACTTTGGATGGCGGGGCAGCATCACTTTGTAAAGGATGCAGATGTGATGTTGCACTTAAGGTCGATCTGTTATCTTCCAGATGGGTCTTTTGCCTCTGTGCATACTTCTTGGGAGGCAGCGGTGGTGCCAGGTTTTGATAAATGGGTTCAGAGGTATCACAGTTTTCTTCGCGGGCAGCTCCAGGAAAGAATGGTTGTGCAATACCTGATCTAAGTAGTGCCGTTTTGCCATAAATAGAAGTGTTGTCCTCCTGCTCAGACATTGGTCCATTTAGGTCATCTGAACTGTTCCATTCTGAGCTACTAGTTTTCTGAAGATACTGCAGGGAAGAGTTGCCATTACCATATCCTTCTCCATTCCCCTGCAGATGCTTCTCTTCTAAGAACACTGGGTCTCCATCTGGCCACTTATTTCTTTCACAATTTGCAGGAGTATTCCTGATAGCCTGTCTTCTGCAAGAATATGATGCACAATTAACTGATGCTATCAAAAACACTGTATATTTTGTGCTCTCTACAGAGTGCATTCGATATAGTAGGTTTAAATAATTAAATTCTATATTGATAAAAAATCAAATTGTTTACAAAAAGGTACCTTTTTTTTCCCCAAAGGTAAAATTCAGGACATCAAACTATATACCGATATATTATATATAAGTATCCTACAAAGAACACCTTTGAGGTTCTCTGGTTTGTTTTAAGAGTATGCAGTTACAATGGTTTATGGGGATTAACAATTATTAGCCAATTCACAACACAAAGAAGGATCTGTTTAAAGAGATGTCTGAATCACGATTATGTATATATGGAGGCAGAAGCCACAGACAATTGTTTTACCTTATTCGGGCTCATCGACACATCAACACAGCTAATTTTAACCAGTAAAATGTTGAAACATCTGCCCAATTCTGCTAAAGTCAATATCATATATGCAGAAGATGGAATTAGAAGTCTTGCCTGTCTCAGCATTATGAAACAATTAATACTGCAGATAATTCCCCCCCCCCCTAATACAAACAAAAGGGAACAATTAATCATCTGATTTTAGGCATTGTTTAATTCTTTTTTACCTTTGTAGACATGGACTAGAACTCAACACACGACCCTCTTTAGGTGCAAAGTCCTTTTCCGGAGCTCGTTTAATTTGTTGTTCCCCTAAAAAAGATACACATCTGTTACCTTTAGCAGGGTCTAACAATCAGCCTTTAATTTCTTTATGTTGGCAATGCACAGGTCATACAACTGTATGATGTTGATTTAATAAATAATAAATAAAGTCCAGTTTTGAATCTGTGCTCTATACTAGTCACAGAGGTTACTCAGAGGCAACTCTGACTTAAGGGTTCAATGTTTGGTGCCACCTTGTGGTCAAGTCTGTTTTCCAAAAACAGTTTTCTGCACTCTGTCCATTCTTCATTAAGGAACTGCCTATTCCTGCTAAGGGTAGCAGCAACTGAGAGCCCTGGGTATCAGGCAGGATACCATTTCATCACAGGGCACACACATGCACACAAGGATGAATTAGAGACACCATTTAACCTAACCTGTAGGTTTTTGAACCATAGAAACGCCCAGAGAAAACCCTCGCGAACTGGGCGAATATGCAAACTCCACATGTGAAGGTGTCTCAGTCCAGAATGAAAGGAACACAATGTAGCCCCTTCATTGCCAATCACAAACCTCTTAAATTCACAACATAAGATGAACAGACTAGATACAAATAGTTTCTCTTTAGAGTGTAACAGGGCTGTACATTGCTGAATGTATGAACACTGTTTGCGTGCAAGAGGGAAAAAAAATATTGAAATATTGAGTGTTCACTGCACAAATGAAACATTTTTATTGTCCTTGTATTTTTATTTCCAATCATGTGATTTTCTATTAATGCTAAAACTAAATCAAAAGTGAACAAAATCACAGTACAATGCAGACATGTATGTGTAGCATCATAGTTCCACTATTGGATTGGAATCCATTATTTGTATTAAAAAAAAACGTTTGGTAAATTACTACTAGTATCTCCTAAAATTCCTTTCTTGTTTTTTTTCCACTTAAACATGGCCTAAGAAGGAAATGCCAGCCTATTGCAGAACCTAATCAAATCTCAGATCAGCAGTAGGATGTCACAGTGATTAAAGCCTCTGCTGCATTTAGAATCTAACCATAAAAGCCAAAAAATTCAAAACATCGACTGTATAAATCATTTAAAGAGAAAATACTAAATGCATTAGAGTTACATACAATTAAAAACACATGCAAAATAAGAAATTCTTAAATGAGAGATAAAAGGGTTTTGCTTAAAATTTAAAGCAATTTGTAACTATAGGCCTGGTTTAGTTTCTAGGTCAAGTAATTAAAAAAAACTAAATGGTGTGTTGAAATTAATAACAACAGACTGAATAGCACCAGCAATGACACAAACCTGTGTATGAGCAAAACTGTTTTTTGCACAGTGTTCACTATCACCTGAAACTATTACAGATATTAAAGGCATTTGACTGAAAGGAAGAGCAAACAGGACACTCAGGTTTCTGGGCTCTGTATAACAATGTATTCCAGTTGGGAGAAAAAAACAATAGAAATGAGCCACGTGCAGTTCAAACTGACTGACAAGCTCTTGGTTTGCTTAGTCCAGCTTTTTTTCCCATTTACTCACACTTTCTGATTTATCTCATTTTGCTGTCTTTTTACAAGATGGAATTCACACATGCATTTTGCACATTTTCAGAACGATGAACTGTTTTTATTGTAACAATGAATTGTAATTAGCAACTTTCCTCCTTTTATAATATTTATATAAATTATTTTGGGGCTATACTGAAAACAGAATGAAATTTGCAAGTTTTCTTGATGTCTTTGTACAGCATACTGTATATAAAAATATGGAATTCTCTTTGTGTTATACACTAAGGAAATTATTAATGTTTATTTGTTTTTCTTAATTGGAATTACAACATGGAACAGCAAGCTCTCATAATATTAAGCAGCTAGTAAATGCAGCATTAACACATTTTGTTACCAGTATTTAATTTAATACTAATACATATTTTGGTGGCCAGCACAGTGGCACATTAGTTAGCATAGCCTCACAGCACTCAGGCCCTGGGTTCAGTTCAAATCCTGAGGTGCTATCTGCATGGAGTTTGTATGTTCTTTCTGTGCTCACACGGGTTTCCCCTGGGTGCTCCACTTTCTTTCCACAGTCCAAAAACACACTGGCAGGTTAACTGGCTCCT
This sequence comes from Lepisosteus platostomus, assembly GCF_059453375.1. Taxonomy (NCBI): domain Eukaryota; kingdom Metazoa; phylum Chordata; class Actinopteri; order Semionotiformes; family Lepisosteidae; genus Lepisosteus; species Lepisosteus platostomus. Next base: position 14,963,346 of record NC_142611.1, read on the forward strand.
GGGAAAACTGGCCTTAGGATTTGTTAAACAAAAAGGTATACCACAACTTTACATCTACGCAGGTATCATCTTAAAATCTCTTCAAAGTTAAAATCCAGTTCTTTGCTGTCAGCCAGGGCTTCATGTCTAAGCAATTACAACACTCAGAATGATAATAACATCTTTGTTATTCTTTCATCTTGTTATCCTAATACATCTTGGCAGCTATGCATGTTGCACTAGGAATGAAGTAAATCGGAAAACAGCATCAAAATGACTTGTTTTGCCTTAAAGGCATCTTGTGAAATGTTACAAGAACAGAACTGCTGTTACAGGGCAGCTGCATGCTGAACTATTTGTTTCTTTCAATCAGTTTGTTACAAAGAATGAGTGGACATTTGTGACAGCAAGCTGCTATATCATTTGTCACAATGTAGGAATATTGTCCAAATAACTAAGCTGGAAACAGGCATGACTAGGATTGGAAACTAATATTTTTAGTTACAAATACCTTAGGTTGCCAATGGATAAGAACCTTGTTTCATAAAATGTAGATCCATTTCAGAGTTTCTAAAATTCAGGCTCTAAACTGCTTGTAACCAGTCTACTGACAATACCAGTTTTCCAAGAACTGTGTTCTGCATTGTACCTGATATTTCTGGTTTTGACAGTGAACAGACTTTCTAGGGATATAAAAGCTGTTTGGAAATACCTGCATGGACAGATGAATTGAGCAAATAAACGGACTAGAAATGAAAGTGTTCACTTAAACAAAGGGCCTTGCTTTTAATTTCAACTGTAACTCTTTAATCCTTCTCTATTGCTAATGGCATCCCCCACCCTTATCTGTTTATCCTTACTTCATTCTTTCAAAAATGCCTGTCTTTCTGTTTATAAACAGAGGTCTTCTGTGTTATTTTTTCTTAGACAATCATTGTGTTATAATCATCAAGTGATGTTCTCAAAAAGTTACAAAAGATGAAACAAATGCTCTGGATTTTGCTTGTGTAAATAAAAAAATAATAATTTAAGAACTGCTTCTTATCTTTTTTGCAATTGAATTACCGAAGGATATCTGAATTTGAGCCAACACAGAAAGTCAGAATGAGTAAGCAAGTTATGTCTTTTCAGCCCAAATGTACAGCAGCAATTTTTTTTGAGAGTCAATGGTGTCAAAGTGCAAAATAAAATCCTTAAAATAAAAATAGAAACAGCTGGTATAGTCCATTACAGCCCAAAGAGTATCTTTATCATTCAGTCAAACTAAAAATGACAAGGCAGGTACTAGATGGTATGTTTCCACTGGAAAGCAGAAAAACACCTCACAAAAGGCTGCAATCATATACTGGCTTAATCTTAATCAGGACCATAATATTGTGTTTGTAAATGGGTGTATTGTTAAAGGGAACATTTCTAAGACAAACTCGTACTTTCCATGGATTTTATCTGTATACATTTATGTATGGAGGACATAATAGTAAAGAATGTGTTAAAAGATCAACTTCTAAAATGAAGAAATCCTGCATGTGATAGACTAAGGGAATGCATCTGGTACATGATCTCAGAAAGCAACATGGATTAGATCACTTGACCTAAAGAGACCCATTAACTAGCTATTAACTTACAGAGCAGCAGCATTACCACCTTGTAACTGCATCTCAGACATTAGGGAAGGAGATCGCTGTACATTATTGGAAAGTATAGTGAAGACTTTCAAGGAAATCAGTTTTACTGCTGTAAATGGTGTTGTTGGACCAACAAGTACAGTAGTACTCGTCTCTCTGAACCAGAATATCCAAACCAGTGCCCCAGTATTGCAAAATGGGATACTGCTGAAGAAGATGGTATCCTTTGGCTGAGATGTTAAACTTAGGTACTGCACACATGGCCACTGTTAAGCCCAGTCCTGGGCTTAAACAACGGGGCCTTTCTAAAGCTTCCTCTTAATTCAAATTTTAAAGCAATTTCTTACTTCACCTGTTTCGTGGCACGGCTGCTGGTGCAAAATGGCAGCCATGCATTACCTAGGTTGGGGCTGCACTGTAGTGGAGGATGAAGTGGGTCCTTTGTAGTATTTAATCTGCATACACTGCACTGGGATTAAAAGTACTATACAAATGCAAAGAGTTATAATTATTCGATTTTAAATAAAAATGAAAGAAACGGTCTTACATTAAAACTAGCTTAATTTTTTCCACAGGTTTATATATAAAAATGTATAAAAAAAGAAATTAACTACACAGTTTCCCTGGCGTAGAAAAAGAACCTCAACTCCCATTGTAATGGCCTTCAAATTAGAACTCTAAAATGACAAAGAGTCCAATTTTTGTAGGGAAACCGTGAACAAACTGTCTATTAATGTTACTTATTGTGTTTTTAGGAAATTTGGCTCTAGATTTTAGTTTTTGCCCTCAGCAACAATCTGTTTTCTGTTTGTTGACATTTTCAAGGGAACTAAGAAAACTAACAGTGTCTCCCTTTTACTATAAGAGCAAAGACATGTTATTATTTCACTTTGATTTCCACACGAAATCAATACATTTCAACAGCCTTGCCTTGCTGAGTGGAGCTTTATCTTGGTCATTTGGTTGATATTATTTTAACATTTTAAGAATTCTACTAGTATTCCTTTCTTAAAGGAAAGATGGTTTCAGACTTCCACAAACCTGTCTAAGTAAGTGTCTTTATTTTCCAGTCTTAAATAGCCCTAAACCTGATTTGCACTTGAAGTTCCTTCTTGTGTTGCTGTTTATCTTGTATGGTCCAGGAACCAGGAACAATCTTGCTTTCCTTTGCAATAAGTTACAAAATTTCACTTTGGAATCCGAGGATGGCTGTTGAAATGTACTGATTTTAGGCTATCAAAGCAATTGTGTTATTGCTTCCACATACTAATTAAAGTAAAATAAAGAAATGCATATACTCCTTGATTCTCATATAGTGTTACTTCCAGGATGTTCTATAACATCATTTGGGAAAAGAGAATAACTTGTTAAAACAGTACAGCTTTCTACACATGGATAATAAAATAACTGGCCTTTCTTCACTGAGTATGTGAAAGAAATTTGAGTAACTTAAAAGTGTGGATGAATCCTTCACATGTTTTTTGTTATAAAACAGTTTCCGATTGTTGCCAAAACTTACTGAGGTCTAATAATACCTGAGAAAACTGGTATTTAATTTAATTAAATCTTGGTTGGGTATAGACAGTTTATGTCCATTTGCCAAAGCACATATATCTGAAAATGAAAGGCCTAAGTTGGAACTTGTGTAATTAGGAATATAAACTCCTAAGCATTATTTTAATTACACATGTATATCATTTTTAAGTCTTTTTTAAAGCACATACATTAGGTAGAAACATGACACTGCCCATAATTTCCTTAGAAATATGTGCAAAAGTTACTTCATTCAATTTAAACTTTCTCTATGTTTTTGTATATCAACAAATAGCAATAAGACTACACTATAGATAAGAAGAGCTCTTTTAAACTAAAGTATTCACACAGCAGTTTAAATCTCTGTTCATATGTCTGATCCTCCAATTGTTCAAAGAATATTTTTTCAAATGTAATACATTTGCTCTCTGAAATGACCCTGAGGAAAGCTGAGGTAAGAAACGCATTAATTCTCAAGGCAGAATAGCGCAAATCATGGCTTATTTTTGTCCATTTAAAATGTTTGTCTATCAAAACTACACCTACAGTTTTAGTATCTAGAGTTCTGCATTTCAGAGAATACCAGACTCTTTACATATCCACTGGCATGTAGATAAATCTAATTTGCAAAGGACCTAATGGATATTTTTGAAAGAGTTCAATCCCCTGCTCATTTATTCAAATTAATCGTGTAAGCTTAGAGACAAAACTCTAACAAAGCGTAATGTATTTTTCTCTGTTGTATGTATGTAAAATGCAAATAAAATCATCTTTAATAACTTTCTTCCTCTTGAACAAATCATTATAAATTGATCTGGATTAATTTTGAGGGTGTTGCTGCAAAGGGGTAAAAAGCTTTCACACCCATTCTGCAAGATGATATGCAAGGGCTTTCTGTTAATAAGGAGCACAGAAAATGGGCTGCTCAGTCGTAATTTCAACACAGTACACAGTACGTAGTTTCTCTATTTAGACATACGGAGGCAGCAGAGGTTTGAATAAACGGAGGCATGGCCTGCTGTCAAGAGCTACAGGCACACACGCTACAACACCAGGAGGCCTGCACACAGTGAATTCCAGGACTTTATAAATAGACACGTTATTTTTTCTTTTCTGCTGACCCACAGATCCATGCATGGCTAAAAGCTCAAGAGAGCCAATTGGGAATTTTGGCTCAAGGTTCATATGCACCTAAATATGGTTGAGGCAGGAAGCCTTTTTGCATGAAACACGAAGACCCTGCGTAAACTTAGTGTTAGGAAACGGGTGCGAACATGTTCCAAACAAATGAAACACTCATCTCCTATGAATTTTGCAGGGAGGGACCAGGAGGCCAATCGCAGCCAATTGGGTGACAATGATTTATAGTAGAATACCATGGCTTTTTTTCAACAGAGCAATATTTGTAAACTGTGACCTTTAAAGCTGTCTTTCTGGACATTGCCTTGCATGCAACAATTTAAGCACAGAGGGATCAAAGATTTTTCCAGAAACATATCCCAAAAAGGTCAAGGAACAAAATAAAACTCCACCTCATTCCAAGCAAACAAGAGCTTCCCTTTAAGTTAAACAGCTGTTTTGGAATTAAAACATTCTTGGACAAGGCTGTCTGTGTTCTGGTGACAGAAAAGCATACCCAATAAAACAACAGTATCCACAGACAATTTGATTATTTTATTAACACAGACAAGCTCCCTTGCAATACATAACATTAATAGCCTGATAGATTAATATTTTTGACGTTAAACCTACGTATGTAAGAAGTTCAGAACAGAATGACACTGAGCTTTTGTTTCACTGTGTTTAAAACAGTTTCAAGGTCTTTAATGGATACTGGGATCAACAGCCCCTTACACAGACAGCTCTGCCAGAATACCTAGTATGAACCCTCGCCAGATTGACTTAAAACAATTTGCTACAGCTCATCAATATGGGATGCAAGGGAAAGTCAACATGTACTAGAGAACTCAAAGCAAAAAACAACAGCTCTCATACTAAAGGAAAACAACTTCATAATAAAAGGAGGCTCCTTTTAAACAAAGTGCTGTCTGAAACAAAGTTTCAGTTCATTACTTAATTACCCCTGAAAAGAAGCACAACTGTGAAGAAGATTCAGAGAAAGAAAACCTTTGGTCACATGCAAAAAGTCATAAAATACAGACCATGACCAGACCAAAACCTTCGTAGTACTGCTATTACCTTAAGTTACACCTTCCATTAAAAACATGGCATATTGTGCTGAGATATTCTTTAAACCTACAGTACTTATTTAAAAGCAAATGTTATATCCATATGTTATGGCCAAATAACAAACCAAAAGCCTCCACCAGTTTTCCTTGGAGCCTGAGAGCATTTACAGTATGTCTGCTTTACTATATCTAGCTACACTGCAGATCAAAAAAAATATTTAAATTATTAAACACCATCCTTTCCACTCCACTACTTCAGCTCACAAGACTTACATAAATCACCTTCAATTATTCTTAGCTTAAATAGATTTCCCAGTGCTGACAAGAGAGAAATTACCCGTACTTAATATGTCTGCATCTTTCCTTCTCCCCCTAGTTTATTAAAACACTTTTATTGTAAAAAAAGGGGAAAGTATACAAACTTTTTCTAGTTTTTTCCTCATCTAAATGCCACCTCCTGACATCTGAGCTATTTCATTTTCCAGCTCAGTGAGCACAGCTGGCCTCCTCAACCAGTTTATCCTTTTCGTAAGGACATGTTACATGGATTTCATTTCTGGGAATTTGCAGTGGTTTTTAAATAGTAAATGCAGATTAGACTGCAGCGGCTGCTGTGCGATATTGTTTTGCAAGGCTGATTAACCAGACAGTTCACTCATTTGATAGAGCAGACAGAGCATAAGAAGGGTATACTGTGATATACCCATTTGCTGCTATTTCCTTCACATAATCTATTTCTATCCAGACTGACGTTATAAATAGAATCTGTGGATAGTTTTCTAGTTGGCTAGTAATCTTTTTTATGAATAGAACATTTCTAGTAATCTTCTTTTTAACTAGCAGTACACTGAAGAACAGTTGGTGAGGATTTGATACAGAGAATAACATTGTTCAGAAACGCATACATAAAGCATTAAAATAGTATACAGTTTAATTCTGTATGTATTTTATTTTAAGAAAGATTATTGATTTCTTCATACCACAGCAGTTTCAGAACATTTAAGTAAGGTGGTACATAATGGTATTATGTAGACAGTAATTATTAAAATCTGTCTTTCAGTACCACAGTAGATAAGGTATATTTACTGTACTGGTATGTCACTTGCATTTCTTGTGATCTTATCTGCTACACAGACAGGTACAGTACATGGCCTGTTTGATTCCCTACATTTGTCCTGCGAACAACACTTGACACGCTATGAACTTGTTTCAGACAAAATTATAACTTATGAAAACTTACTTCACAAAAGAAATAGCAAATTGTATCACCTACATTGAATATACCAGAATACAATTTTATTTGCTACTAGTCCTTATGACACTGTATCAGAATAATATTCTTGTTTAGTGTACTACCTAATGATGAAACGTTTCTTAAACATTGTAAGTTTCCATTTTTTAATAACCTAATTAGTAACAGCAAAAGGCATTCATGCACATATACATCGGCACAAGCAAAAAGAATGGACTGACAGAATGAAAGAGCATTGATTAATTGAAAAAAGCCATGTAATCCCACCAACCCAATGTGTTTTCTAGATTTTTAATATTTCCATGCACAATGTTGTAAAACACACTACATAAAATAAGCCTGAAGAAGGAATTACAGTAATTCCCAGTCCATTACAAATTCTGGAAACACCTGTGTAAACGATCTGCTTAGAAAGATTCCTCATATGTTGTTAATATTCCAGGTGAACCTCAGAAAAAGCTAAACAAAGTAAAAAGCTTTATTAAATAACATCTACTGTATGCTATGCAATATATATAAAAAAATACTGTATACAGTATTTGTTGTTTGGTGGGGAAATTTGTGGGAATAATAAACGCTATCATTTCCAGAAGCCATCAGTGATAACCTGTTTAAAGTTGCAAATAACCTAAATTTCCTTTAATCCAGGAATTCATCTTGCAGAAATGTTTTAAAATATTAAACTGTAGCTGCAGTTTGGGAGGACCAGTACATATAGCTCAATAACAGTTCCTTTGCTTGGCTACACAGGATAATGTCAAACCCAAGGTCACAGACACAACATTGTTCATTGTTATTACTTCCTTCTCCTACTTCAGTGCAAGCATAGGAGATGATGAAATGTGAAACTGCAGCATTATGCAACAGGATATTTCCAAGCAAGATCACAAAATTATCCCGTCACTTACCATAGGAAAAAGAGGAATGCAAGCTGTCGACCACTGATTCATCACATCTGTTGTGATGGAGCTGATCCCTAAGACAATATAAATAACTTTCAGTTTACTGAAGTAGGAAATAATGTAAATTAGCTTTTGAACTCAACCCTTTGGAAAATATTTTAAGCATTGTTTTAAGACCATGTTTCTTAAGAGATTATTTTTAACCTAAAACCTCTAATTAATAAACACAAAACAAACAAAAGTTACCGATTCACATATTGTAATGTGAAACCTTGCCTTGCTGTAACATGATGCTAATCTACAAATCTGTGAATCTACATACTCTTTTCAATCATTATTGTTGCTCAAAATGGTGTATACCAGAGCTATATAATTAAGGAACAGCATCTGGCAGACAGGAATGGCATCATACTTTATCATCTGTTCTCTGTTGGTAATGAGAAAAACACAGGCAGCTGCACGTCAATTAACAAAGGAAAAGTTTTACAAACTTAGAATTAATGTATTTTTTAATTACTATTGAATGGTCGATTACCTATACAGAGAACCACAGTTTAATTGAACTCAAACTTTGATTGTTTTTTTACATTTTTGGGCTTTGTTTTCCATATGGCCCACGGCTGTTGATGTGGTCCCAGAGAGGTAATTTATTATTTTGTGGCCAATTTGTAGTTTTCATTCCCATTGAGATGAAAGCAGTTTTGGTTACTTTGTTTGCTTTCATATTTTACAGAATACATGAAAAAGCACAGAGTGAAGCACTTATGCAGTTCCTTCGGATCACAGGAATTTTGCTTAAAAACCAAAACATGGCAAAAGGCAGAAACCTTTAATTTCTTACCATTATTTGTCCTTGTATGTATATAAATCCGACAAGGTCAATTGCTGCCTTTAACAGTACGCCTTCCCTTATTACTACTGTTTTATCATAGCAGATATTAGTTTATTACTTCAGTATTAGATTATTACAAATTGCAGAAAATAGGACTTCACTAATTATTGTGGCATAAAAATTCAAGTTAGACCATGTTAGGACATTTTAGCAGCCCGTACTGGATAATAATCAGCAATAAAAGAAAACAAGAAAAAAATATTTATCATATGATTCAATTGCAAACTGATCCGACTGTGATAAGCTGGTTTTTCAGGTAATGTATGGTAAATAGGTATTAGATCATACGTTAATATATATGAAATGAAACTTTTTGTTCACAGGTTGTTTTAGAAGAGAAAAACGCCTACGCAATTGTATGTTACACAACACACTTGGTATAATATATTTATATTTATAATTTATAATATATTTAAATTTTTCCATAATACAGAAAATGGAAAAAGCAATACACAAGTACAGATTTCATAGCAGATAAGATAAAAATGGAATTCCTAGGGCCCTACTTAAGCAAGGCAGTACAAAATGGGACTACAATTATTTCTATGGATACCCTGCCACACTTTATTCAATCAGATACAAGCTTTTTCTCATACTATTTTATCCACATTTGTCCCCTTTTGCAACATTTCCTAAAATGTTTAAAACCATTCAAAACCGGTTTTATAGATTTTATATTAATATCTTTATCTTACATCAAATAGGCAAGGGCATCCTGTTTTGCATCAATTTAAAAAGTGTCTATTTAGGACTTGAAACTGGAAGATGAAAAAAAAATATTATTTAGGTCGAAGAAAAACTTCATGATGCCGTTGGCATTACCCAATGCTGAAATATTTTCCCTTAGCTTATGGACAGTATTTTCCAAAATGTCTGTCACTATGGGAAATACTGTACACTTCTAGACATCCTTAATTTATAAGTAGGTAGCTGCGTCGGCATGCGTAGGCTACAAAGGAACAAGTAAAGGTTTATTCCATGCTAAAAAGAGAACAAAAGAAACACAGCTGAACGGTGTTTCTTTTCTTCTCTTTTCAGCATGGAATAAACCTTTACTTGTTCCTTTGCTCCTTAGGTTATTTCAGTCTCACTATTACACATTTAAATGAAGACAGCATTCAATAGAATTCGGTTCAATTCAAAATTTAAAATTCAATAAAAAGAATATCGCCAATTACTTTCCATCCTTTGAAACCCTTATACAAGGAAACAGTATCTTACCTTGATAACTGCACCTCTGGTATAGGCCTCAAGTCCTTAGAACTAAAGTTTTCCACAACAGGAGAATCAAGATTCGTAGATCCGTTGCTGAGCCTGTCACTGCTTTCGTACCCAGATTCTGTCCTCTGCATTTTCCAGGTGTCATTGCGGACCTTATTGTTTACCCCTCCCTTAGTCCTCTCTTTCTCTGCATGGACTTTCCCCTCAGACTCCAGAGAACTCTTACTTCCCGTCTCGTGCTTCTGCTCATCCTCGTAGATGGTCATCAGACTCTTCTGCTTGCGGTTCTCCTTGGGCCAGGAGGTGACATGCTCCTGGTCATAGTGGGTCCTGTCTCCCTGGTTTGGTGGCCTGCGCCTTGGGCTGTGCTGCCGCTTTTCCTGCCCACTAAAGACACTGTCCACGTTGAGCGTTTCCCGCATGGGTCTCCAGGCCTTGGGCTTGCTACGGCCTCCACTGTACTTCTCTTTGAAATCCTGACTGCTGTCAGTGTCGTAGCCATTATAGACGTCTTGCTTCATCTTGCTCTGTCCACTGGGGAGCCCTGGCAGGACTTGTACTCTATTAGCTGGCAGTCTGGGCTCATGAGCCCTACTTGGGGGGGCAATCTTATCGTTCCGTGAAGGACCTTTTCCTTGACTGCTGTACAGCCTTTGGTCTGTATTCTGCCTGAATCCATTTTCTGAAGAGGGGTATGTCTTGTCTGAAGGCATATCTGTAGGAAAAGGGACATCAGACACTGTTAACACAGAATCCTCTGCCTCTTTATTAAATTGGAAAAGTAATGATACAATAATTGCAAAAAAGGAAGAGTAGTGAGAGGACAGACTCCTAAATGCTGACTTTCCTGAGGAGAAAATGGAAAATTGCATTTCCATTTGGTGAAAATATTTGCATTACCATTGCTTCAACATACCGTACCACTCAAGATTCAGAGGGCATTCTATTATCTGATCAGTAAAGACACGATAAATCATCATGCACTGAACCGAATCTGATGCTCTGTTGCTTAAATGAAGTCCTCATGCTGCAGTTATGCGTGCAACAGATACAGAAGACCTAGCTGCGGACTTGTACTTGAATATGGTATATTAAGGGTGGGTGGCCTTAATGGACTTTATAGACTTGCTTGACAATAAACAGGATAATTTCGGAAGCCTCTATGGACGTTTTTTTTAAATAAAAGATTCCACGCTTAATCATTATACCATGCTCAGGAGATTGTTTTAGATGGTACTGACCACAATATCTACACAAAAACTTAGTAATGAACCATACAATAATTACAAGGGTGTTCTGTGTTGTCACTATACAGTATTTACCTAAAATTAGTAGCATTACCTGTACACCTAGTAGTGAATGAATTATATACCATTAATAAACCACAAATGGGATTTAGGCTCAACTTTGTATTCCACTGAAACACACAGAGTAGTTAGTGCATGTTACTCTTACCATTTTAAAATCAACTAGTTAAACTTGCTCAACAGAGCAAATAAACATGAACTGAATCAAATGAACTCACCAGAGAAATCATGCATCGGAATTACCATTATGTTACTTGTGTATTTTTATAATCCATTGCTTTCATTTAAAATATTTCACATAAGAGACCAAGTGCATTTTTTGTGAACCACACATTTCAAAAAAGAAAATCTATGTGAAGAAGCTACAACGAATCCCACATCTTAGTCTTACCCCCCAAAAATCTGAAATGGAAATACATTGATTTAATTCTATGCAAGAAATATGTAACTTTAAGCTGTTTATTTCCATATTTCAAGATTACATGGGTACATTCTCTTCTTTTCCTTTTCTATTCCTTTTTTTCTAGTCAATGACTTAATGCCCCATGGGTACGTTTCCCCTCAGGTCAGTCATTCTTGCTGTGTGACTGTTGCTGTAAAGAGGTCTTTCAAGGCTACTGACACAACAAATCAGGTCCTAGGTGGTTTTTGGCATAAAAAAAACAAGGTGTTTAGACTGTATAGCACACAAGAAATACCTTATAAAAGGCCGACACTGAACATGCCAGAACTATGACGCAATTGTGTTAAAGGGCTATGCTTTTGTGAAAGGAATGAGTACAATGAGAAGTCAGGAATGCAGTCTGACCTGATTTAATTCATTCCACGGTGGAACACTTGGTGACAGGGTTTAAAAGTTAGAAGTGCTTCCCACTTTGTCTTTCTTCTAGTGTAAATGAGTTCAAGAGTATCATGGTCTTGTCCAATATTTACATCATGTTAATGATGGAAAATGCATGGAATTTGCATAATACTTTTAGATAAAATAAGAATGGAAAGCTGCTGTTCCATTAGAAAACTATTTAAAATAGGTGGTGAGGGCATTTGCCGTAGTCCAAAGCAGAGTTGAGGGCATATTTAATTCTATCGTGTTTAAATTAACTCAATAGAAATAAAAAAAAACAGTTTTAAACATCTTCCCTACATAATAATAGCCAAAACTGGAAATGGCTGGTTGTAAGTTTATAAGATGTCCCTTGATCTTTCATACATTATTAACAACATTCATCGAGGTCTGAGGTGACCCTCGAACGTGTCTTTACTTAGTGACCTCAACTAAGACTGATTTTGTCAGAGCTGGACCAGAGGGACACTATGAACCCTAGAGCCAACCTGAACCTGAAACTGAACTACTGAAGCCAATCAGATAAGAAAACCTGGGACACAAACAAGGTCTCTACAGTTTGCTTGTCTCATGTCAGACAAGTGTCTTGTCACTACTTGGATTGGTTTATATCTGTGGGTTTTGAAATGTAATTTACTTCTCTTTATGCAATCACTGTTCTGCCACAGGCACTACTGACTGAGCTTGTTGTGCCTTTAGTAGACAGATGATGTTCCCTTCTCTGCCATTCTGCACTAATTAAAATAAAATAACTTACATAATCCATCTAATATAACACACAATGACCTTCCATAGATCGTTATTTGAATTCGTCACACCTTTCAATTTTCCCCGATTTAAAAGAAGCCTACACAAACTTCTGAAAACCTGATAAAGTTGTTGACGGCTTTTGCTCATTAAACCAAAACCTACGGTGCGATGTTTTAACTTTGGCAAAGCAAACAATATGTAGATATTTCATATGATTAACATGTCCCTGGTCTACTACGTGTCCTGTGTGTTTGCAATAAAAATGTTGAAATGTCATTAATATACAACAACAATTCTTACAGTTTTCACAAACATTTCCTATTTTCACAAATGTTCTGTAAGTGCTAAAAATTATTAATTTGCAAACTGTCAGCTTACCATGGCAGATCCACAAGGCTCAAACATCAGACCACTTAATGGGCAAGTTAGGCTTTGATGTACAATAACATGACACCTTGACTTCATACAAACAAGAGACTGAACTACAGGTCTTATTTCTTTCCAGGAACAACAAATACCTCTGTGTCTCCCAGACTCTTGCCTTCTCTGTCCCCTTTCAATCTCTTTCTTCTGCAAGTGAGTTCGGACCTCTCCTGCCTTCTGCGCCACCTCTCGGGAAATTTCTCTTAACTTGCTTTTTGGATCACCAGGCATGATTTTTACTGCAAATGCAAATATAACCATTTGATTTTAAGCATGACAGCTTTAAAGACCCCCCTCAATGCTTTCAACCAAGTGTTATGCATTGTCATTATATAAATGAAATGGAAGCACAGGAAAGAAAGAAACAGTTACATAATTACAGTTACATTAAGGTTTTTTTCCCCTGCAGTTTCATAAAGGTAGAAAGTTGTATCTGTGGCAGAGAATCAAATTCGTGCTGTGAAACATACTGTACCACAATACCTGAAATAGGCAATGTGAAAAATAAATTCTCAAGCCAATGAGGAATTAACATTAAATATAAAGTTACAAGATGACTTCTTTTTTTTCTGGGATTTATTTTTCCTGTGTAAAGTGTGGAAAGGCACACTTGATTTTATTTTTGTTTAGCAGCAAAATCATTGTTCATGGTATGTAAACGTGAGCAAATAATGTGCTTAAAAATGGTTGAAAAGTCAGTATTTTCCCAGAACCCTGAATGTGAAGTACTATGCAGTGCAAAAAATAATACATTTCCTGTTTAACTCCTTTCCCTAAAAAAGAGGATAGAAGCTACTATCAAAGAAAAAATAGCTTGTAATCTTTAAATAACTTTCTTTGCATCTCACTGATGAAAGTACCAGCCCAAAAAAGGTATGCATATGGCTGTTGAGGAACAAAAATAAAAAAATGAATTATTATGTGAAGGAAAACAATAAGAAAGTGAAGTAAAATAGTATATTTTCATACAATAAGAAATTACACAAAGAGACAAAATAAACCCACTATACAACCAGATACCCTGTAAGAAAGCATGCCAGTAAGAAATCCTTCCTTTTTTTTAACATCAGCCCTAAACCTACAGTACTTATAATATTTCTCAAGCAGACTGGGAGAACATCATATAAGATAGTAAAGCTATAGGCTTTCATGAGAATAGGAATGGATTACAATTCATACAAAATATTCCTGTGAACCAGCAAGACTTCATTCCACTATAGCCTGCGGCTTGCCTCACCTGGTCCTCGTCTACCACTTGTCTGGCCAGCACCTCTGATAAATCCTGAATTGGAAGACGGCTGCAGTTTCTGCTTGAAGCTGCTTTGGTTTGACAGTAGGGCACTGACATTCTCTTTTGTAAGCTCTAATTTCTTCGCTGCGGAAACTGGTACATCATGTACTGTAAAGCAAAAATAACATTTTTCATTAACGGCAGTACAGTGAGTTGCACGTCAAAGCCATTACTATTCTACAGAACTGTTGTTGTTGCTGGTTTTTTTCTGGAAAAAAGGTGCAGAGTATTCACATACAGAGAAAAAAAATCTAATTAAAAAACATCTTTACCATAGAAACACTTGAAATGTAATTAAGGGTTATAAACTATTTATTACAAAGGTGGACTAACATCATATAATCAGTATTAATCCTCTGTTCTTTGTGGCAGTATACAGTATTACACTTCATCATCTTAAAAGCACATCACTGCTGATGCTTAAGAAGGTACTCAGGAGATATATTCTGAAATATACCACAGTCTGCTCCTTTAACTACTTATATAAATCTGTATTATTTTAACTTAAATTTAAGAAAGTGGACTGATGAAGGAGGTAAATAACAAGAGACCACTGTTGCCTTGGTAACTTGGAGACCTTCCAAGCAGTGGAGTTAAGAGAAGATCATTAGAAAAGATAAAAGCTGAAATAAATCCCGCACTTTAATCCGAGACAGATATGTTTATCTGTTGTCGTCAACAACTCTTTATATTGTCACTTGGCAAACAGTGAAGAGTTTTGATCAGAGCTCTGTATGTAGGGGGGTTGATTTCATAAAACAGACCCCTTGGGTGGTGTTCCAAATTTTCCATAAAGAGAAACTTTCTGTTACAGTAGAAATTCAAAAACGTAACTAATAATTACCAGACAGTTCACTATAATTCAATATGAATTCATAAAAATAGAGATGATTATAAAAAAATACCATGCACAAAATATGATTAGCTCAAAAATAGCAAAAACAGAACAAACATTGCCCATGTTATAACCAAATTAAACATTTGTTTTATATTCTCTCCCTCGATCCAACAGAAGCAAATAAAAACTTCTCAGAAAAGCCAGACCTCGCAGTAACCACAGCAATCTGGGGCAGAACAGTTCCTAAAAGGTGCATTTGAGGACAGAGAGAGCGAGTTTAAACTTCAATGAAACACTTGTACACTGAACAGACACTATGTCTGAAGCAGTGATACAGTTCTTCTTAGCAGCCAGAATGTCCTCAAAACCACAAGTAAATCATAAATCAGAACTATAGCTGTTATGAATTCAGCAGATCTTCCTAAGAAAGAGTTACACTTTGCTAATTTAAGCAAGACTGAACTGAACCAGAACAGAGCTAGTAAAATACTCGGTGTTGGTACTGTATATATCCATTAATTACTGTATATGAAGGCCACTTTTGAAATCAGGATTTAAAGGAAGGAGAAAAACTAAAATTATCCAATTTAGATTAGAAGTGTAAAAAAAATATGATCAAATGATTTGAAGAAAGTTAATGGTTTTAATGGCTATGCCTGAATTATGGAAAAATATGTAGATTTTACTGATGTATATTTCATGTAAAATGATACTGATATATATATATTTCATAATATTATCAGATTGTCTAAAACATCTTCACTTTTATTACAACAAGTGAGTGTGGTTTAGCTCTGCTTTAACTGGTAAAATTGACTTTCTTGCTGTGAAAACATCGTTTTTCATGAATTGTAGGAAATGTGAAAAATTGCTAAAACTGTTTAAAAAATAGAGCTATCCAAATCGACTTGTGTAGGTGTGCATCACACTGTGACCGAAAACCTGTTCTGATTTTATTAGAACACCACTGTTTTGAGGAGGTGAATCTTTGGTTAAAGGAAGATGGGGTTTTTGTTTTCCTCTTTGGGTAAACTGTGGATAAACTGCTCACATAGAAAAGAAATGAGTTGGGCAGTCTGCCCACAGTGGAAAACCTAGATAGTTCTGAATTCACAGGAAGTGACCATTGCTTCACCAATGACCAAATAAAAACTGAGCAAATCTGAGCAATGACACTGCGTGTTTATAATTCCACATGTAACCCACACAGATATTTTTAGACTCCAAAATAAAGAAAGAATATTGTTCCACAGCTTTTTGGACAGTGTGGTTAGTCAGACCATCACTAAATAAAAATGGATACAGGAAACAACAGTCAACCAAAAACACGTAAAGGTACAAACAAATTCTTTGAAGTAGCAACTGCAATATAGCAAAAAAAATGGTTTCAAATGCCTGAAATGCTAGTTGTGTAGGATAATAGTGTTACCTTGAGTTATGCTGCAGTTAGAACAATGGGCAGCATATTGTACTGGCACTACTTGAAAAATGTCTGGTTTCATGACAATAACGTGGAGGCAAAAAGTTGAATTATTATGAAATGACATTAACAGGAAAGAACACTGACCTGAACCATCGCCATTGACTGAAGATTTGTAATGAGACCAAAGGGTGGTCTGTCTTGGGGCATCCTCTGTGGAGACTGCAGTTCCATCAGGATTGGAGTAGAAAAGGAGAAGGGGCTGGAAGTGGCCTCTTATGCATTTAGAAACCACATCTTTCCATTTTGAGCCAACCTAGTATCAAGAAAATTAAAAGGCATGAGAATGGGAAGAACCAAAGTACATCAGGAACAGGAAGGTGGAAGTTAAAGATGCCGTTTCTTACAATGAGAAGGTATACTATGCAGCTATTCTAGATCATCTAAAGGAAACAATCAATCAAATAGCTTTGCCGTTACCTTCAGTGCTTCAATTTGCTTATCCGTGTCATAAAATTAAGTTTGCTCTTTCCATTGAATACAATTATTTTTTTAATGAAACACTGAAGATATAACTATGCTCTTAAATGGGGTCAAATTAGAATATTCTAAAATGTCACTTCCCTTTTTCATAAGTTTTTAATATGAATTCTTATATATTTTGCACAAGTAGCACAGTGTTTGTGTCTTAAAAAGTCACTATGGGTAGTGACAAATAAATGGCATTTGTAGGGCAAATTGACAGGTTTGTGGCTGGTCAGGTAAAAGCTACTGGATAAAATATACATAGCTGATAAAGTTATAACATAACAAATATGAATATTAACTATAAAACATGAAAACTGAAATAGTGTTACTTGCAAGACTCAGTTTTAGAAACTGATAAAAATTGTGTAAAAGCTCTGAGCCATTGCCAGCAGTGACTGGAGAATACAATGCTCTACCACTGCTGCAGACACCAAAGCATCTTACGACATGCACATGTAATGTCAGAGTTTAAAAACGATTCACCAGCACTGGAATACTGAGATTTCACAACATGAGGATTACACCATAGATAACCAATGGGTGTGGTACCTCCAGGATGCAGGAGGGAGGACATTTTTCACTCTGGGCTTTAGTCTCCAAAAAACACATAGTCATCTAATTTTAATAAAGATCAATGTTTTGCACCAAAGCAGTTGTATGTCATCATAGGTTTTTAACAGGACAGTAATTTATGACCACTTAAACAGATTTCTTCTCTCCTCTGGCTTTGAACGATCTGAATTTAGCAAAGTCTCCCCGGGCTCGACCTTATAAGCAGATTTTCCTGCATGTTTTTATGTCATTTTAAAGATGTTTTTATATTTGCTATTTATTCCTACTTTTAAAGTCAAGGTATTTTTCTTAAGAAACACTGGCAGCCAACAATGGAAATGTGTTAATGTACATTAACTGCCAGACACAAGTCACTTTTGCCAGACTCAGCACGATGTACAGGTAGCAGACTGCCTCAGAAGCCTTCATTTTTAGAATCTCATCTGCACAAAGCAAACAATTGCCTTTTCTGTCTTTACATGCTATGTTTGAGAAAATGCACTAGATCCCGTTTTGCTAACAAAGACATCTAAGGCTGAACAGTTAATGAATAACAAAACCCAAGACTATCTTAAAAGCAGTCCTGCTCTTTAATACTTACTTCTTTCACAGTGGCATCATCAAAGAACACCCATTTGGAAGATTTGGTGTGATAAGCAAAGGCACAATAGTGTTTGCTGGTATAACAGATCATTCCCACAAGAATTAGGTCAGTCTTTTTTGCTTGCTCATCTGTGACTCGATAGAAAAGCTGGAAGACACAAGTGAACCAACTGTAGTTTAATAAATCAAGAGGTGACAGGGGAAATAGAACGGCACCTCTATGGCACAATAATGCATGGAAAACAAAGAATATCAATAAGCGAATACTTTTTTGTTTAACTCAACATTAACATCAACAGTAACATTACTGTGATGACAATAGCAGAGTCCACAGGGATCTGTATTAGGACCATTGCTCATCCATGTACATCAATGATCTAGATTCTGGTACAGTTAACAGACCAGTTTAACAATTAGACCAATAAAGGTAAATTAGTAAACACTGTACAAACTTTAAAGGAAATTCTAAATGACAAAAATTAAGACTGGACAAACACCTGGACCTGATTAAATTATTCAGAATCTTCAAAGGCACAGAGTTAAACCAATCAATTTTGTCAGAAATGTGTGTTGAAACACAAACACCCTGGCCTTTCAAGAACAATTTGGGAAGATCTTCGAATTACCTAGCTACTAGCAACCAAAATAGACTGAAGGGTAACAAATGAGATGTTGCCCTTAAATAATAACGGCTCACTGTTAGTCACAAAAACTGAAAAATTAAAAGTTTAGCTGTGAAATTGACAATTATACATTTGCCTTAAGGGACCTGAACTAATAATCCAACAGCCATTTACACAGAATATAGCAATATTAAACATCGAAATGTGAAACTGAACCCTTTAAAGTTAACACAGAATATTTTTTAATATGAGAAATTGTGCCTTTCAACATTGTGACACCATTTGACAATACTGTCTTGAGTGAGATTATAATCCAATAAAACGGTGACTGCATACACCTTTACAAAGCAATTACAAACTATTTTGTTATATTACACTAATAATTCAATTGAAACAGTCAGGTCCTTGGTGACCTTCAACAATAGATTCTAGGGAGGGAGTTATGCCACCACAGCTTTGCCAATATCACATGTCCTCCAAACAGTATGAATCAGGCCCTTTGTAAAGTTCTGCAGACGTCTGTTAAACTAATCCGTGACTGGAACGTATGCAAATCCACTAAACAAGGAAAATGCATTTATTAATGATCAGCTAAATATACGGACCTGCCGTGCTTAAAAGGACATACAGTACATGCAATTTGTGAAGTAAGCAGCAAAACAAAGATTGACTTAGGTGTTTCGAAATCTCACACACTAGCTGAAAAGGAACAAGTAATAGGTTTATTCCATGCTGAAAAAAAGAAGAAAGAGAACACAACGTTTTGGCCAAGGAACCTTCTTCAGGTGTGCTTCTTCAGGGCCTACGCATGCTGACCCAGCTACCCACCTGAACTCACACACTAGCTGTCTGGCAGAAAGCGTAGTTTGTGATTTATATATATATTTAAGACACCAAAGGAAAGAGCAGCCACAAAAGGACAACAGCTCTGTACACAATGGTCTTGGAAGAAAAAAAAGACAATCAGATCCTCACATAGAACTATCTAACTCCTCTCCCCTCCCTTTGGGCAGCTTGCAACATGTGGCACAGCTGCCTTTTCCAGTGGGAGATAAAACTGTGTACCAGTAGGAAAACAGGGTAAGGCTTCACACACCTAAGGGAAGTGATTATGCAACTAGAGAACTTAAAGTGACATGTCACCAGTTTCACACAAGCTAAAACTAAACAAAAACAAAGAAAAACAGCAACCACTACGGATAAACCACCACCAAATAAATACAACTTAAAGCCACAGCTACTGTACTTACTGCTTCCATGTTTTCATTTGAAATAAAATACAAAATATCTTAGGGTTTGGACTGGTTACATTTTCTGTACTTACTGTATAATGGTAAAATGTTTCTTTATTCCTTGCATTCAGAGCCTTAGCAAATTTAATCAGATGACTTAGCTGTGAGTAGAGGCTAGCAACCAAAGATTATTTCTGTTTGTGCAATCAGCTTGGCTTAGATTTTAGACCACAATTGTGTTTTGAAGCAGTCTTGTTGAGATTTCTAATGGAGAAGGAACCAAAATGACTGAGTAGTAGCCAGCTTCTTGCTACATTTTATGTAATTCTTTACATACATCTTGGCTCTTTGTATAGCTATGAACTCACTAACATATGAGAAATCAAACTCAATGCATCTCTTGGCAATGTTTGTCATTAAACTCTATAATCCCTTGACTACTGCTTACAGTACTTACTGCTTTAATAGTTTTAAAGCATGTGTGTGACAGCACATGCTATGTTCTTACCCCAGAAAGGTTCAGTTGTGGTCCAAGCGATCTAATGACATCTTCTGTGAGGTCCGATTGTTCTGCATCCCAGACAAAGCCAATTGTGACTATCTCCGGACAGTTCATGAGCACACGTCTAATCTTGATCCTTTGTCCACAATTACTCTTGGGAAAAAAAATCGATGGGTCGATGAGTTACTACAACACCACCTTGTTTTCAATTATCACACAGCAGTTAGAGGATGTATATTTAGAAGTAACTGTGTTGTATGGGTTTACTTTTTTCAGAAAAATAGCACCTACAAGCTCTTGGGCTAAAATACATCACTTTGAAGGGTACAGTAAATTAAATATGTAGAGATGTAGAGGAAAGAGAACCACATACTGTAGTATTAGATCAAAATACTACATAAAGACATGGTAAATTAAGCTTTCAGAACCGTACTAAGTATATGAAAGTTTTTACATTGGCGTTTATTTTGCCTCTTCAGTACACTTACAGAAATAGCTTTTATCAGCATCAACTAAGACTCGATAAAATGACATCACACCAAATGAATATTAAGAACTACAGCATGGATGTATGTGTTTAGTCCTCATACTTAGAATAGATACTAAACACAGACATGTTTAGACCTTTTCTCATTTGTCTGATTTACATGTTTCAATGACTTTTCAATTTCAGGCCCTGTTAGATTTTTACTTTTCACACTCATCAAACCCAGACCCACTTCAAATGAGGTTGCTTCATTGACTATTTACGACAGAAAGGTTTTCATGGTGTTGTGGAATACACGACTAAAACACATTTTGCAGTTTGTAATTTTCCATTTTTCATTAAAATGTTAATTAAAGTTACTGGAATTGTGTTATGCTGGGCGGGGATTTAGTATGAATAGAAAAAAAAATCAACATGAAATCACTGCATGCATGGGTAAGTGACTCAGTATACCACTTTCTGATGAACAAACAATAATTCCACAAGGCAGAGGTTTAATGAAGTTGAATGCCACAGTTGCCAATGGCAATAACAGGGTGATTGTGGATAAGCCTTCTGCGCTATTTATATCCTCACAGAGGAATAACAGCTATCCCTTGCTGACTGCTCAAAAACAAAAGCAAGGCAGACCATATTAAAAGAATCCAATGTTCTATACGGATGAAAGTTACTTATCTGTACAATACAATTCATTATGAATTTTTTGTGTTTATGTCTACATTTCAGCACATTTTTCAATTCTGATGACTTAGACAAACTGCAAACACTGGTGAAATTAGTATGGCTACACTATTGATAATGTTAAAAGGAGAGAAAAAAACAGTAAAATTATTTCACTCTACATGACCAATTTTTGGATTTGAATGCTTTATTTCAACAATTTGTTTTTTGCCCAGCTTATTTCTAACAATTGCTATTTTCTACTTTAATTTGTTCAATGGTTTTAGACTAGTTGACCAGACAAACAAATGTTACGTTACACGTTGATCATATTTTCCATAGCTCAAAGCACCTCCTTGTCCGTGACTAACAGTCAGTGCTCTTTCCATCATAATAAACAGTTCCTTTTGTGAAACAGAAATTGATCTTTGCTCCATTTATTTGTTTTATTCAGCTAACATTTTAAATTATGTCCTTATCATGGGACAGAAGCATTCTAAAACTTATATTCCTAGTTGACATGTCCTGAATCTCCTGTAGAATTTCTCCATCCAGATTGCCAACCGCCCTCCATGTTGCTTCTGACAGGCTTCACACTGAAGACAAGATTCTTCTCTTGACTTTCTCTACATCCATTATTCTACCACCAGAGCCAACAATATTATTTAACCTTTGACCCAATTTATCAATGCAAAATGACTTTGCTGAAAAAAGAAACGACTGGATTGGTTTCTCTTGTTGATGCTGTTTGCTGTTGATCTTTTTTAACCACTTCCAGCACACATAAGAGTTTTGAAGTCAAAGGATTCCTTCCCTCTTTGATTTTCAAACTGCTCACCATCATATTTGAATATTTGTACTCCTGTAACATAGACAGGCCTTCCAGATATGTAAACTTATTAATATTACTTTATAAACCTATTGGTCTTGCTCTTCGCCAGCTTCTGAATTCAGCAAAAACCTGTTTCAAGACAACATATTTCATCCTTTATATAGTGAAAGGAAAGCTGGTTTGCTGTGCAAATGTACTGTATAAGCAGGAAAAACATTACAATTAATTTTATAATCAATAGATGACACTTTGTTTTTAAATGAAGTTTTGAACTTTTTAATAATACCAATTACAATTTCTGGGTAGGCTGAGAAGACAGAAAGAAACATTGAATATTGGCAGCCCTAACTATACAGTAGCTTGCATTGTTTTTGTAGGTACTTTTCTCTAGCTGTAACTTTCTCTGGGTAACGTGCAGAAAACTTCAGAGTACTCTTGCTTTTCAAACATATTTGTAAAAACATGGCACTGTACTGATAAAGTGACCTACATACAGATTTGTGCATCTTTTTGTAAACATAGTTGCTATTTATAAATGAAAATGAATTTCTTTTAGGCTGAATTATTTTAAGACTGCTTCAATAATCACACTTGGCATTAAATCACTGGTAAAA
Organism: Lepisosteus platostomus; assembly: GCF_059453375.1. Classification (NCBI taxonomy): domain Eukaryota; kingdom Metazoa; phylum Chordata; class Actinopteri; order Semionotiformes; family Lepisosteidae; genus Lepisosteus; species Lepisosteus platostomus. The sequence goes on from NC_142611.1 coordinate 14,986,445, forward strand.
AAGGATTAGAGCTGCATTTTTATTTACAATTTGCCTGCATACTGCACATGACACATGGAAACCAGAAACACTTTTGTTGCAAAAGAAAACTGCTTAAAGATGATGTTAAAGCTAAATAAGTAGATAAGGTAATGCAGAAATCAGAAACATAGCAACCACTGTTTCTTTTCTTCTGTGTTCTCTTAAAAAAGGTTAATCGTACCAACTACTATTTATCTCACTGAAAAAAATAAAGCATAGAACAGCTCATTCAGTGATAAAATACGAGATTAACCTAGTCTTTAATTCCATGTAAAAGCAAGTAGTACGTATGAGGCACATAATCCGTTTATGCTGCGCTGAACTCCAATGATTACGGCAATACACTTTTAATATGGATAAAGAACGTCAGACACAACAATCCCTTGGATATATTTAACTCGGTTTCAACAATCACACCAGGTTTCACTCCTGTCTGTCTCTGAATGACAAGAGAAAAGGCACCTTATATATAAATCATTTACTGTACAAAACGGGGAATTTTTTCATAAAACATACAATTTCTTACTATGGCTTCAAAGCTGTTGTCATCCTAATTTGTGCTTTTCAGATTTACAAACAGGGCTGGGCTTACTGGCTTGGTAGATTTATTATCATAACACAAACTAATACCATCAGCCACTCCTTTTTGTTCTGAATGACAGAACATGTCTCTTACCGGCCTAAAAAATACCACATACTCAGTTGCTGGCTTTAAAAATATGGGCTCGTCAATGAGAAATGTTAAATTATCTTATATTCTATTTTCTAGTGATTAACGCTACCGTAATGTACTGTATGTAAGATGAAGTTGTTTCAACAGGTAGCATTATAGCTCTCTACAGATGTTATAAAGAGATTTACATTAAAAAAATACTTTTTTTTATTTCTTTCGCTCGTTTCTGTGTGAAACTGTTTACTTGCTCCTTATAAGTATTGTTACTGTATATTAGATTTATTTGGCTGTCTCATATAAAATTTGAATTCCACAAGCCATTTCCAAAATTGATTTTACTGTCAGCAGACAGACTTTGTACATTGTCTATTACTGGTTGCCTTTACTTTTACAGGAGATTCTCCATCATGTTTTAAGGCATGACAGCAACATTTATTATGATGGTGGTTTTATGAACGAAGTAAAAAAAAACATCATTGTGTTTCAATGGGGTGATGTGCTTTTACGAACACATCTTCCCTTTGTATTGAGAATCCATTTACTAAAACACGAAAAATGACATCACAAAATTACAATCCTTTTTTTAATCTTAGAAATACCTTCAAAACAGATAAAGTCATGAAAAAATCACTTACAGGGCAGTTCCTGAGGTCCCCAATCGTACTTGCTGCCTGCAGCAGTTCCCCGAACATGTCATACCTAAGACGTTCATTTTTTTCCAGAAAGAGGTCAACCTGTTGGCTAAATCAAGAACGAATTCCCTTAATGGCAGTTTTCAATAATTTAACATACAGTCAATTCAAGCTTTATTGTCCCCTAGGGGAAATTTGTTTTACAGCACAGTCAATCTCAGACTCACAGCTTACACAGGGGGTTAGGATTTTGAGCAGGGCATACAGCTGAATTCACATATACTGTAGTCACATTTTACCCTTAATAACCCTTGTAATAACCCCCTACTAGCCAATTGTGGTAATACAAGATCTTAATAAGGATACAAACAATAAATAAAAGTAAATAAGACAACTGTATAGGCTCACTAACAAGTTCTTGTAGGCATGCTTGATGAATTTTTAAGAGATTAAAGTGTTTTTTCCCATTTTTTTATTTTCTGGAGCCGACCGCCTAAGTTGAGAGTGCAAGTTGTGAGTCTACTGTGCTGAGTTTCTTCTACAGAATTTGTGGAGTGTTACTTACCAGAGGGCTGTAGTGGAGACATAGTGCACTAGCTCAGTGAAAGGTAGAGGGTCAGAGGACGCCCCACAGCTACGACAAACACACTTTGGAAAGAAATAAAATAAAGACCTTTTTTAGAAGCTGCTTCTTTTGGACGCCACTTGCACTGCAATGTGATTTTAAGAATTTCACAGTTGGATTTTGATTTAAGTACTGTATCATTGTTTGGATGCAACCAGTGAGCTAGCAATAATATTAAATAGAAAGTGTGGACTAAAGGACTACTGTATATCTGGAAAGATACAATGGATTACTAAAACTCCATACACATAGAGGCATTAGCAGGCATTACTTTATGTTATAAGGATCTCTCTCATATCAAGACCCGTATTGTTAAAGGAAAAAAAATGTTATCCACCGAGTTATCTTAATATTCATGCAAAGTAAATTGGTCTCAATGGTTTTTCAATTTTGAAAAAGGTATAAACTGGCACACAAGGCATTTGAAGACAGTGAGTCAGAAAAAAAGGAAATTACCAATACATTTAAATAGAATTCTCGCATGGAAAAAAATGTTCTCATGAGTCACTGTAACAAATTTCAACAGTGGTCACTTTTTCTAAACTACATATCAACAAAGCATTATACACAAAAAGGAAATATAACAAATGATATCATTTGCATAATTTCTGATTTCTCTTCTGATATGTTGTAAATCAGACTACCCAGGAGACTTTTAAAGCTTTTTATTCCTGTGCACAAATGAGCTGTATGTTTTCAGTCTTCAAATGAAGTCCAATAAATTCTAAGGCCATGTCCGTGGAACAGCAGTATGACAGTAAGGTTTATTTGTTTTCTTGCTAGATCAGGTGTATAATATCCTCTAGGCCACAAACCTTTGAAGTAAGTTCTTGTGAATATTTTACAGAATAAACATCCCAATATAGAATTAGGGAAAAAGATTTTAAGCAATTAAGTGTTTATTATTCATAAACAAAGGAAATAACTGAATAACTAGAGAAAATAATACACCTACATTGAGTAAATTGGGAAATGTTAAAGAATAAGACAAATCAATGGATAATAACATGAAAAATATTTAAATTAAATTAAATAATCCAATAATTAAATCAAATTATATTTAATATATATTTTTATTTATTGTATATATATGGATTCCAAATATCTCGATATTTAGATTCCAGATCTGATTTAATATCCATTTTGCCGCCTTCTTCATGGATACAGGGATTATAACATAGTCAAGACTCTCACAAATCTGATGACCTCAGTCTTACAATAGTCCTGCTCACAAATCACATCTACAACTGCACCTACTACCTCCTTGTTCAGATTTTAATTATTTTCTGTGGGTTTTCCAATCCAAGTAACCACTTTTATTTATTTATTTCTGATCAAACTTTTAGCAATGTTTCTTTAAAATTTTACCTTCTTGTAAATACTGAGAATCCCATTTAACATTAAAAGCATTTTCTAATGTAACTTTCACAAAATATTTATTGGCTTTGCTTTTGAAACCTATAACTTTGTTCTCCGTGCTTTCTTACCTGTTCATACAGAGTCATGGCAAACTTCTGGTGAGTAATGCAGGACTTGGAAACACACACATCTGTTTCAGTATCAGGCACTATATGCAGGTGAATCCTTTCAAGAATATTTTCCTGGAAGACACAAAGAAGATCTACTTAATTTTCCACATAGCAATTGTTTTGCCACATTTCTTATGTGATATGTCCTCTACAGCACAGTTCAGTCTTCTAAATGAGAGATGAGTGCAAAGTTCCCTTCAGAAAAAAAGGATGAGAGAAAACAAGAAAACCATCAATAAACTGAGATTAACCAATACAAAAAAAAACATTATCACACAAAAATAACTGCACACAAGCTATGAAAAGGAATGCCATTTGTGAAACCCATCTTTAGTTTTCCTGTATGGTGTACATTGTATTGCATGTACTGAAGCATATATAATATGTTAAACAAGTATATGACACAGAGACAATACAATGAACTAAGGCCAAATATAACAGCTCTCAATTTTTTTCAGATTGCACATCATATTGGTTTATATCTATGCCTATTTAGAACCAGCAACTGATAAATCAACTCAATTTCATTGCTGCAATACCTCAGACCAGTATGGATGCATAAATACCACATCACCATGGCTACATCTTAAAATAGAGCAAGAGTGTCCTTCCAGCAGAAGCCAGTGTTTCCATTTGCTGGCTCATTGTGGCTTATTAGACCTGTATGGGAGAGACAGACGTGACTGCTCATGGAACAAGTGTTTGGTTCTGTTGAATCAGCTTGAATGGCAGCAGCTGCATTCTCCTTCATATACCGATATTCTTCTGGATCAATTCTTGTTCAAGTGTTGATGCCTATAGAGCACAGGCATCTCTCAATTCACCCATCAGCTGTAGCAACCTTACAGTTCCCATCGTCCATTCTACATCGCTTTAGGCTGGCCTTCAGCAAGTCTTTGTACTACTTACAGCATACTTCCCAACAGTGATCGCCTTGTCATAAAAACTTGCCTATAAAGACACACATGGCCAACCTACTGGAGATATCTAAATGTTTAGCAAACCAGCTTCTGGAAGCACACTGGTGTCCTGCTAGAAAACTCCAAGAATACATTGCAAGTAGAAGGACGGTTCACATCTTGGCTTTCTTGAAATGTAAACCTGTCAAAGTCCACCCCTTTTCACACTGCACAAACAGAAATGGCTATGGGCGTGTATTACCCACTGAAGGTGTGGTAAGGTGTGACTGAGAACACTGCAGGATTGCAAATGCCTGAAAGGCAGCAAGGATCACTGTAGTTGAATAATTTCACTCCAATACTCAGGAAATTCGGTTAACTCTTCTCTAACCTATCCATTCATCCATTTTTAACCTCTATCCAATAAAGGGTCACAGGGGAGCTACAGTAGAAACCCTCCCAGTCAGCAATGGGATCCACCAGTCTATCACGGGACATACATAGACACGCACACACAAGGGACAGTTTTCCCAGAAGCCAACTGACCTGCCAGAATGTCTTTGCACTGTGAAAGTAAACCATAGCACTCGGGGAAAAAAAACTTGTGTGAACACTTTGAAAACATACAAAACTCCAAGCAAACAGCACACCAGGAATTCAATTCAGACAAGATTTGAACCCAGTACCCAGAGCTGCGAGGCAGCAATGCTAACTACGTTGGTGCCATGCCACCCCTTATTAGTCATATTAAATCTAAACGAGATTCTGCTTTAATAGATACAAACACAAATGATCAAAAAGAAAACATAATAAGCATACACTTTTAAATACATCTATTCTAGTAGAAGAGAGATCTGTGATGCTGATGAGCACAGACAGGTTGACTCAGATACAGCAGAACCATCAATTTAGATTGTTGGGAACATGTGTTATTAGAAGACAATGCAGAGCATTTTAAGACTGCAAACAGAATTGATATACTAGTGATGCAAAAAAGAGAAAATAATAAGCCTTTCCCAATATAACCCCTGTAGGAAATTGACACAATGCAGTGCTCACTGAAATAATGGAGCCACTAATGTAAAATGGTATAACACTCCAATATATTATCTTCTTTTTAGATTTACACTCATTTTGGGCATAGACAATGTAAAGTATATAAACTTGAACTTAAGTTAAGGTGATCCATTATTTCCGAGATATTTAATAATTTGTTGTTCTTTCTGCTGCTGTGCAAAAACATTTTTTATTAGAGAACATGCAAGCCTTCAAGCTATAGCAGTACAATAATTAAGGGTAGTACTATTTTTCAATTAAAGTGATTCAATAATTTATTCTCTTTAGAATTTTTAGAGTCATTTTGTCCATCACATTATTATAAGAAATAATAGTCTTTCATCATAAAGCAGAACATGCTTTAACTATTTTTTCTCACAAAATGCAATCCATGTTCTACTTAGTACTAAACTTTCACTATGTTGAATCATTTGTTTTGACTCACTGTCTAAAACAGAAATCATAATTTAAATGGATGATCTAGTAAAGCAAAATAATTTGGAGGAAAGTCCAGCCATTACATGATGAAAAGATCTGTTATTTCTATAGTTTATTATAGGAGTGATTATTATTCTGTTTTATGGTATTCTGAGATATGTAATTATTGTAAAGCATTGATTAATCACCTAAAAATAATTTTAAAACCAGAGAAATTTGCATAAAGTATCTGTTCACTGATTAAGTACTTATTTTCAGTCATTTGGAAAATCATGTTGATTTTCGTGAGTGAATAATATGAAATTATACAGTATATCCAGTACTTATAACTACGTCCCATACATAAAACAGTTATACAACTATATAAGAAGAGGTCTTCAGGTTTAAACACTTCTTCAAAGCAATATATATATAATTATAAATAATAAGCAAATGCAGATGTTTAGCAAATGTATGCGATTAGCAAGTTACTAATGACACGTAAAAAAGAAACGTGCTCATTTCACTGGAAAACAATAGGCATAACATAAATTGAAATAATGTAATATGTAAAATATAGTTAATCCAATCAAAAGCAGTAATAATGGTTCACAGTAAGTAATACTAGGGAGTAAGGTTATACTGTATAACATGCCCTGATCATAATATAACGCTCCATCAAAAAGCATTGCAAGTGTTACAATACATTCTATAGCTGTAACCTTGCTGGTATGGTTTTTTTTTTACAAAATGTCCTGCTTAGCACTTTGCTGCCTGGGGCAGATACACTGTAGGGGTCACACTGGCATGGGTCAACGCACTTACAAAGCACTCAGCCGCATCATCCATGAAACCAAGCTGAAACCTCTGCTCGTCTTTGAAGGTCTCAGCCAGGGCATGTCGTAAGTTATCTGAAGGCAGGGCTCTCTCTCTGCTGTGTTGAAACTGACTAAAGATGCTCTGGAGATTAAAAGGGGAAAAAGGGAAGAAAATTAATTGAGCTTATCTTAACATTATGCGATCTGAAATCTAAAAAATAATAAAGAAAAATGTAAAGTCTCCATTTTCGGTAAAAAAATAAACCTTTACCTTTAAAGCACAAAAGATGCAGGCTTCTCCAAGGCAGACATGTCCTGGTAACTGTCTTAAGCTCCTTCGGAAAACATCCAACTGCCAGAGTACCTGAGTGAGAAAAAATGCCTTAAGAGTGATCACCTTTAATTGCTTTGAGAGAAGAAATCTCACATTGCTTTATCAGAAAACACTTTACAAGCAATGTATGATTGCATATTGTGTTGTTAACATTTGTAAATCAATTTAGCATTTCATACAGCATTCCAATTCTAACTATTTATGAATGTTCGCTTGCAGAATGAAAAGCTTAGATCAATTTTAACTGATGGTGTAACACAAAAATTGTATTTTCCCAGCCCCAGAAGCCAAGTGTCTGCAAATGACAAATCATAACATTTCCATGTAGGTTTAAAAAGGAGTAAAACACAGAACACAACAAGGAATTTGTAAGACTCTAGTTCCCCAAAATAAAATGAGTAGATACATTTTCTTTTTTAACTCGTCCTTAAACCTGAAGCAAAGTTCTAAAGTTATGAGGAAAAATATTTTTTTGTAGCAGGTACACTGAACTTATCGAACTGATATAATTCATTATACTAAAACGTCTCAACAATCAGAATAAAGTACGGGGGGGGTCTACCAAAAAAGTCACATGTGTGGCCACCACTGGAAGCATTAAAAGCAGTACATCTGTGACAATTGTTTGCACCGGTCTATAGATGCTGTCTTATGCAATTCTGTTTCTGTCCCATTTTTCTCTGAGTCTGCACAATTATTTGCTTTTCAGTGGTCTCTCGATGGGTCATCCCAGCTTATCCCACATATATTCAGTGGGGCTCAAATTTGGCAAGCAGGGCACCCATGGGATAACTGTCACATTCCCTTCTATCGAGAAAGCCATCGCTACATGACAACCACGAAGAGTGTCATGGGCTGAAATTGAGCTCTATGGACTTCATTCGTGGAATGCCACACAGTTCACCACCAATCACTACAGATCATCACAATTGGACCTCCCCATCAGCTCGTCTGTTGTACCCTAAAATGGTGCATCATTCAGCCTTTTTGTGCCAAAATCCCTGTTGTCCATCTGTTTGATTCATCTACTGTAGGAGAGTCCACCGCAGTCCCTGCTACAAAATATTGGGCACAAAAGTGTTGTTCTCTTGATACAAATGGCATGTTGCACTTTTCTTTCTCAACTTTCAACAAGCTTGATATTCAACAGGTTAAGTCAGTTCATCTCCTGTGCCCAATAAACATCCCCATTAATGATACAGCATTACTAAAGGCACCTAAGTGCATCAGGATCACTCAACATTGATTAATATAGTGACACCAAAAACATTTGGTCGGTATCAGAAATCCATATACATATTCTTTTAAAAGCCTACATGTACTGTACGTGTAGATTTTGCTTTGCTGTACAGTATATATAAATATCTGATTACATTCTTCCTAAAAATACATCCCATAATTTGAAAATGGCAAAAAATATTTTTTTTTCTGTAGCTGGATCTTTTTAAATTGACTAAAATACTTTTAAAAGCCCATGAATGACAGCAGGAGGAACTATGTAAGTTCATCTACAATGGGTAGTATAAATTTGCTGCATTGATCCAGTTATAGAACAAATGTTTAATGCAGTTTACAAATAACTGTCCTATTTTTGGCCTCACTTATAATCCTTTCAGATCAAGACTGGGTGTTTTTGGAACAAATTTAATATTCAAACACTCCTGGGGTTACAAACATCAAGACCAAAAGGAAAAAGAAGAATTTAATGATGAGCTTTTATCAGCTTTCTTTAATTATCTAGGACCTACATATTTATAAAGCAGACTTAGAGAATGACAAAGACAACTATGTATTGGTTTTAGGGCACGTATTTTCATTTGGAACAATCCACTGTATAGAGCATCTCATGCCTCAATTGACAAATCACAGCCAACATGGAATTTGATGGGTCATGATGCAGTTATTTTTTTAAATATACTGAACATGTATTGTTCTTAGATGTAGTTTCCACAATTATTCCTATATGGTTATAATGTATTTTAATCTTTCTGCTTTCATTGTGAATGTAATCTTAATATAATCAGTCCACATTAAACATTCAGTCTGTGTGAATGCCAGTTTTACCTTTTAGAGCAGACCCCTCTTAAATAAGTGAGGATTGGTCTTTCTGAAGTATTTTTTGAGGGGTGGGACATATGAGAAAAGTTAGAAGAGATCAAATAAAACCCACCTAAGAAACAGGCTGAAGAAAATGTTATAGATTCATCTAAAGTTTTATGTTCCATTGCAAAAGTATTGTTTAAGGGAGCACAGTGTTATTTCTGATCATTATTATGTATATACAGTGATACAGTTTATATCACTATAAGTTCTCATATAGACTACCAGTTATAGGGGCATTAGTGGAGCTGTTAAGAAATATCCATTACTTTTGAAGTTAAAATAAATTGCTTACTGGTATATACTGTACATCTTTAAAAAGGTCTGCAAGTTTCTTTCTACACTGGACACAGCAAATTTTTAAATGCTGGACTTCAATCCCTGAGCCATTTCAAAAGGCACATTTTGAAAGTGTTATGAACATACAGTAAGCAGAACAAAAAGGAAAACTCTAAATACATTTAATACAGATGAACGTATTGCCAAATCCTTATTTCACTTAAGGAATGAAAAAAATACTGATGTCATAACTTAAATCTTCAACCTGTCAAGCTTGGCTTTTTATAATGAGTCTTAGTGTTTTATTGCTGTGACATTCATGACCCTTACTAGAAATGACTCCACTGTTCGTTAAGAGAAAATGAAAAGATTATTTTTAAACATGGCAGGAGGCACAGGTTATTTATGTTGTACTGTTCTTGGTTTACAAGCAACTTGCAATCTATCCTAAGACTGTATTAGCTGAAACATACAGTATGTAACTTAACCATAAAAGATTCCTAGAATGCAGGAAATGTAATGTTCTTAATTTTATACAGAATTCTGCTTATCGGGATGATAGTGTGACTCTCAATATGTTCCCAGAACAATGTACACACAAGTGCATGGGGTGTACAGGGTATTGTATTTAAACACACATACACAGTACAGTAGACATGCAGTAGTACACATGCCTACTGCTAAGCACATACATTACAGTGTGCAGAGGTTCTTACACATTGTAAAAAGCAACAACTGTGAAGTAATACAATTTTTCAATAAATACTTATTAGCCGGTGTCATTATATTTTTTTCTACCTAAAAAAGAGGTCTTAGATAAGATAACAGAGCCATCAGATCACATGGCAATCTCTCCTGTTTAGACTCAACCAAATAAACCCAAGTTCAAGGAGCACATACAGATACAGTTTCACCAGATACATCATGTAGCTTTCGCATTTGACTCACCTGTACAGCACTGTTCAAAAAACAACTGTTTTGCCCAGGTTCATTCAGCAAGCCTTTGGTGGGAGCCAGAGAGAGCATGCTCCCAGGCTGGTAGGATTTTCCAAGATTGCCACCCTGCTTCTTGAAGAACTTGACCCATGCCATTTGATTAAAGTTACACTTTGTAGAGAAGAGTTATTCTATAAGTATAATAAATTCTTAGCACTAAGGTTGTTCCTCAGTGCGGTACGTGTTACAGATCTCCGTAATTGTAATATTGGTTTTCCGCTTGCTGCGATTTCACTAGACATCAGGGTCCGATCCCACAAAATGACTACCAATAAAAAAATTCCATCTTCCGTCTTTTGGAAATGTCTGAGGGAGTGGCTCAAATTAAATGCCACAAAATTAAAAATCACTGGCAAGATGTCCTTTGTACCGAAACCAAAACCTCTGCGTGCAGAGCAGTAATCCAAGACGACTAAACCACTGCTGTGTTATTTCTGTAGCTTGCACATTGATAATCATTCTTCTTCAAGTTAAAGACATACAGTCCTTCTCCTGTTCAGTCATCAGCATAACATCAGAAGAAATTCTGTGATCCCGTATAAGGTGTGCCCACTTCTCTACATCATTTGCCGTTGTTGGTAATCAACAGAAGAAAGTTCCAAAGTTCATCCATAAGGAAGCTTGAGGACAGCAGTTCCACACATTGGACAACATCACATTGGTGACTCTGGAGTTAAGAGAAGAAAAAGAAAAAAAAAACATCAAATGCATTAAGGTAAATTTAGACAGATGATGTTGTGCAAAATCGAAAGAGTGAGGAAAAGAGGGTGTAGTGACTTGATGCACACAAAACCCTGTCATATTAAATTGTTCCATTATTGCAATAAAGATAAAACAAACTCAAAAACATTCCAACAAAAAAGAGGATTATCCTGGAGCTCTGAATTGGGTGTAAAAACCATGTAAAATGAATTACACACACATTTACAAAATAAATGGGAACATAAATGGATAAATGGAAACATCAAATAAACTATGTAATTTAATTCTGTAATTTAATATGAAGTTATATTAATATAATATACTGTAGCTTAATATAATTACTGTGCACTTTTAAAGTATATCACTGGTAGTAGACAGACAGCTTATGAGGTGGTGGTGCTAGACCAATTATGACTTTGTTGGAATCACGTGTTTTGATGTGATAATAAAAGTATATTTTTGGAGCAAATAACTACAAGTGTGCACGCTAAGGAAGCTAAAGCAGAAATGGACACAAACAGTGCTTTTAACAAGGAATATTCAGATATTCAGGAGATTCCTTATTTAAGATTAATTTTTAAACTGTAGGTGGTAATCATTCAAGGAAGCACGTACAGTATATTGATCGGTTAATTGATTGCATCAAGATTCTGATACAGTGATGTAGTGTGCTCTCACGAGGCACCAGTTCTGTAGGATTTGGGCATTTATGGGGACAATTATTAATTGTAGCCGTAAATCACAAAATGATTCTTTTGATGGCTTTAGAATCCAACCATGCGATATAACTCAAACAACGCACACACACAGGTACTAATACACGAGGATACATTTATTAATACATAAAATATGCATGTAAACCTAACAGATCTTATCGAGAGGGTTATCAGAATACAAAAGGTATATATTCAATCAGTTACAAAGAGTTACATATATCAAGAGGACATACGTTCGGTATATCATTCATTTAGGCCGTTTCATAAATGAACTTGGTTATAACTTCTACATTAGATACTGATTGCATCAAGATTCTGATACAGTGAGCAACCTAGTGAACTTTGTAAATACTGTAGGAGCTACGAAGGATATTCCAAATATTATCAAAATTCAAGAACGGGCAACCTCCTGGAAAAATGACACAATGTAGTCAAGCGTAGATTATTACATTCAGGTAGCCATAAACTATAAGCAACAGGCAGAATTGAGTTTAAAGAAGCTAATTATAAAAAAAGACCATTTTTTGTGTTGAAATCATTTTAATTTTCTAGACAGTGTGTTAGCCATAAAAAGGCCAACTACGTTATTATATTAAGGAATATTAACATTGTAGAAAACAGTAGTTAAACCTTCTGTAATTTAAAATGTGTAATATCTGAGGAAATTCTGAAGCATGGTGGAGCTAATATTATGGCATGCATGTACAGGTGGTACAGGTGAGACTGTGGTGTCATAATTAGTCGAGTACCACAGAGTTCTGTATTGGAACCCCGGCTCAACATAATACTGCTCTTCTATATTTTGTTTTAGTTCTGAAATGAGCTGAAGTCAGATACTATAATGAAACAGGAGTTATATTCAGCAGTGCGAAAGCAGAAAGGTAACTGGCTGATTTAACTTGTTAAGGACTGAGATGGATTGAAAACCTGCCAATAAACTTGCCTTCCATTACCAGTATGGGACAGCCATGCTGTGGACTGCTACTGGAGAAGCAGTAAAATAATGTCAAATTGGAAGGATATGTAATCAAAAGTGCAGACTCTTTAATTGAGGGAAATATGTCCTACCAAAAGCATGAGGACATACTGCAAAAATTAAACAAATGGGAAAGAAGTGGTAGTATGAAATATAATCAAAAGAATAAGAATAATTTCTCAGGAATACAAACATGACTGAACACCAGTCACACCTGTGAAGCATAGTGGAAGTGATGTCAAGGCCTGGGCATACATGGCTACCTTTGGAACTGACTCAATCATCTTTATTGATGATGTAACTAAGGATGGCAACAACTAAACAAATTCCAGAGTTTACAGAAATATGTTGTATGTATAAGTATACTTTGTTATAGAATGATCAAATAATTAAATGTTAATGATACTGAAAATGTCATTCAAATTAATCTTTTGACCACAATTTGGATGACTTTAAAGCAACTGTGTTGACTTTGCAATTGCAATAATTCTGGTGGCCACTGTATCTACAGTACATAGTTTCTATTTGATTTAAACTACACTATATTTCTAAAGCAATCTGTAAATTGCATGCAACAGAGTACTGAGGGTTAAATTTTTTAAACCACTCCAAATTATTTCAAGAGCAGATGTAATTTAGTTTCAGATTTTGCAGGCCAAACGTGTGACTCTTAACTTTGTTTACTCCCCATAAAATTATGATGCACTGCTTTCTTTCTGTAAGGTGTACATGAAGTAATAAAAAGTAATAAACAGAGAAATGTAAAATGTTGTTCAAGTTATTAGAAATTTAAAATAAAGAATTGGAATACCATAGTTGATAGATATTTAATGAGTAAATCTGACATCCTTCAAAACTCAGGTTCATCTCAGGATGCTGAGACTCAAACTTGGCCAAGAACACACATACAAAGTGGAATACAGTAGGTGGTGTCAGCCTGCTCGGAATCAGACATTAAAATAACCAACATAAGATGTATGAGACATTTATGATTCCAAAGTAAAATTGTTATTAAGGGATTCAGACTAAATTTATCTTACCCCGATATTGACATTTGGTATATTTAAGTCCATCGATATTTGTAACACAATATTTAATAAAATATCCAAAACATTTTCTAAAACAAAAAAAAGATGTAGTAAGCCAACACATTTTCGACTTGTGCTAAAAAATACTGGGTGTTGAGCAGCTCCTTTAAAGATAGGGTGTCCTTGGCTTCTCTTTCTGCGAGGAGAGTGTAGTGTTATCAGTGACAGCTATATCATTCCTCAAACCAGTGCTAAATTTGCTGTGAGCATCGTGGGACCTAGAGTGTGAAACAAGTTAGAAGGCTCCACAGTAAGAATTTGCAACGAGGGTTGAAGCAATTCAACCGAGCTGACTGACAAGTAGGGCTGCCAAATTGGGGAGTACAAAATTATTTTAATTTCGGATTCAATTTTTTAAACAAATATCAGAACTCATAGACAATAGAACCTGACTAGGAGCTTAATCACTTCTGCATCGATATTACATTTCTATTCTGTTAAACAGCACACATTCCTGACAATGAAGTACACTGTAATACAAAAGAAATTCAAGGTTACTTCAGAGTCTTTTCACTCAAGGAGTTTATTCTTCGAAGATAAAACTTAAATGACACAAATGTAAGCAGACAGTACAATGTGTTCTGCGAAAATGGAAATTGGCCATAAAACAACATCTAAGGTGCAGAGAAAAGATTTTCTAGAGTGTATACTGTAGATCTGGTCATTTACACTTAAATATTTTCATAGTGCAATTAGTAGTGATTATTTAGAAACAAAGTAGTTTTAAGTAAAAAATGAACATTTAAAATTCCGACAGGCACTTTTGGTGCGAAAATGCATTTTAAGTGAATAAGTATTGCTAGCACTTTACTTAAACTTAAAGAAACAGGCCAAAGCAAAGTAAGCCCTCAGAAATAATCATACAAAAAAGAAATTCTGCATAATAGAAAAGGTCATTTTAGTTTGGCATTAGGATCCTTAAATCAGTGTGCAAAGAAGTAGTTTAAGCACTTGCTTATTTTAATTATCTTTGAGTGTTGAAGTGCATGTTTGAGTGGAGGTTAGCAGTACTGGTCTTCGGTACTGTATTTGATGCCAACCTGAAGTAACTTATATAGTAAGTATGTTCTCCCCATGTTCATGTGGGTTTTCTCCTAGGGATGGCGATTAGGTCTGATTTGCTATTCTAAATTGTCCCTTTCTCCACAACCCTGTGGTGGTGATAGATTGGTGTCTTGTCCAGGGATTTAAAGTCCTTAGTTGCTCCCTACACTTCCAAGATAGCATCCCAGAACGTACAACCCTCTCCAGAAGCAGCTTTCTGAAAATGGATGGATGAAATGTGGAGTTTCTTTTTTCTAGGCATCAAACAAACTAGCCAATGTTAAATCACATCAGCAGACTGTCCTTTATTTCTTATAAAGACAGCAGCCCTGGACACTGGAAGTCTGTCCTGGAAGCTTTGGGCACGAGGCAGGATTACATCTTGAACAGTACTCTAGTCCATCACAAGGCACACACACAAGCACAATGAATCTAAAAAGTTAATCTAAGTGTGTATGTATGTATCCCAATGAAAATATTAGGAAGGCTCTACTTTTTTCTTTGCATTCAATAATGTCTCGATATGAATTCAGGCCCGCACTGCAGACAAATCCTTTATTTTCATACTTAAAAATAACTGTCCTTATCACCTACTTGGAGAACAGCGAAAGAAATCAAATGAATCATAGATGACTAGCAATGTGCTTTAATGATTTCAGTAACTATTTTATGGTGTCTGCTGCTTTTGACCTTTGTGAATGCATCATTGTGAAGTGAAAAAAGTTTTGCTAAACTCTTCAATGAATACCATCGAGTTTAAATCTAGATCATGATGCAGCTGTAGTGACACATTAAATTGGAATACTGAAAATCTGATTGATCAAATTAAGAAAATTGATGCTTAAATACAGCTCATTATACACTGTGGTTATGGTTTGCAAACCTTCCTATCTTGGAGCATAAAAATTGTTTGATTCCAGTTAAAGTGGTTATCAGTTATACAATGCGTACTGTATACGCTTGCACTTACTATACATGAAATTTATTCTCAACGCTTTTAATTTTAACTTGTATTAAAAATGCGACCAAACTATGGGGAATGTGAAGAAAAAACAAATATTTTCAAATTAAATTTGGATCACATTAAAATAGTTTTGTTCCTAATGCCCCTAATCAATTATATTTTACAGACATTATACAGTACATTTTAGTTCTAAAAACTGGACTTTTTGGCTATTTACTGAAAATATAATTTACACAACAGCTCTTAGCATAATTCCAAATAAGGGACTCAGAGAAAAACTCCATATCCTTATATTAAGAGAGATATAAGTATGAATTAAACATTAAGGTTCACATATTTTTCCTTGTACAAACAGTAAAAAACAACAAAAAATGCAGTGTAGGGCTCTAAAGTACGGATTCCTTCCTATTAAGAGGACAGAGGATTAAGAGGATTACGTTTGCATCATAATATTCATATATTAGGAATATGTTTGGATTGTAACTTCACTCAGTGAAACGTATATTGTCACATTGAAAGGGGAAATGACAGGATGAAGTTGCTTTTAAAAAAAAACTAAGAGGAGAAGAACTAAAGAAGGAAGGGGCAAAAAATACATTCAACTTAATTTAAAATGTGGTATATTTAGTTTTAAAGTTCCTGTTTTTGTTGTTCCCTTATAAACAAAAACACTCTGACCGCTAACCGGCTGTTTTTCGCCTACATATGTTAATGTGTCAAAGTCCTGCACAACAACATTACAAAGCAATCGTTTAAGCTCCTTATTATTACGAATCTCTACTCATTGTGATCACGCATGCTGTTGAAGGGTGAGGGGAAAAACGTCTCTACCTAGTGCAGCAACACGTAGCCAGTTTCCTGTTGTAACCACAAAAATGCCTCCGTTCTGACCGGAACATGCTTCAGTTCACATTTTTGGGCCTTGGCCAGGGTGTAGTCCTGTTACAGTCAGTGGAAGTGAGTGCTTTTTTTTTACGCAGGCTTATTTACATGGCTACCTGCTTCCCTGACTACTTTCTATTCAACAAATTCCTTCCACCTGTGAATTAGCAAACATTAGAAAACCAGGCCTCACAAAGTTTGTTTATGGCTGCCCAAAGAAGTTCTTCTGGGTCTTGCGTCAAACGCCTTCAGTATAGAGCCAGCTTCTGGAAAAGTGACTCATGAAACCAGACTAAATTAAACCGATATTCCACCCCCAGCAGTAACAGTTTTGGATCAGGGGAACACATCTGACAGAGTCAGCTGTGTACACTCCATCAATGAAAGGCTTTTATACATCTCAAATGTAGTAAAAACGTGTCAACATTCAAGTGCTAGAACACAATTTTCCAAGTTACATCTGCCCCCACACTGCGTTCATTAACATAAATTCCTCTTTATTAACACAGAAAGTCCTGTTGTTCCTGATAAAGGAAACATTATGTGCACTGTTTGTAAATATATTCTATGCACCACAGAGCTACTTCAAAATGATTTCAGCATTGTGCTATATGATAATAAAAGAATGAAATGCACATATAACAAAAAACATACTATTTATGAAAGAGTATCTTACAAATGGTATTTTAAAATGAGCAAAACATATCTGAATGCAACCATCCTTTAAGATGTATCACTGATTGGTGGACAAAAACTGTTTTCTCAGCTTGAAATTAAATTATCATCATTTAGATGGGAAGATGAATCTCCCTTTAATTGGGAAGAACTATTATACTAAACAGAGATGAAAGATTAATGTCAAGACAGCCTTTGTTCACATTATCTATACTACATTGAAGAAGTAGTTCAAACAGTATTAAAACAGGGATCTTTTTAAATCAATTCAAGGGTTAATTGTTGTTTCACAGTTAATAATAAAGACATCTCACTATATTACAGATAAATTCTGTTAGTATAATGAACTACTGTGAATTTACAGTATGTGCACAAACACAATGAGAAGTCATGACAGCAAATCATTTTGACTGCTGATCCTAACACTATACTAATTTAGAAGGGTGTTCTTTCTAAGATTCATTATAGTGTAAAAGTATTCAGAAAACATAATATCCTTCAAACTTAACAGTTTTAAGTGAGTATATGGCCAGTCTAGACTGAATCCACAAGAGTTGTTTTGTTGTTTTAACTGGACATTTAAGATCCCTTATAGAAATTTGTGGTCATACCAATAAAAATAAAAAAAATTGGTTCTAGAATCTGTTTATAAAAGACCAAAGATAGATTAAAAACATATCCTACTCTTGTGAGGAAAAACAGCTGTATGTTTTTACTCTTGATCAGAAAAGATTACAAAGGGACCGCATGCAATTATTCTTGACAATGTCAAGGCAATGGACTTCACAATCAACAGTAAACCAGAGGACACAAGTAGAATGTACGGCAAGATGCACTTCAAATGAGAACAGGGAGCACTTTTTCACATGTTGTGGGAATCTAGTAAATGCTAACGAACTACACTGTAGAAGAGGATAGCCTGGCTTCTTCCAAAGAATTACTTGATGAGATGTTCCTATCAATTATCAACTGAAAAGCCAAATAAGCTGAGTGGGCCAAATGGCTTCCTCTAATTTCAAACCTTTCTTATGTTATATTATGTTATGGTATGTCTTATCTTGCGGAGACAATATACTAAAATAATGTGACTTGCCTGCAGATTTTTTTTAAAAAGTGTCTTTTCCCATAAAAGAAACAAATGACAAGCAAAGACGCAATCTGGAAATCGTTAGCATTATTTTCTTTTATTTTGATGCTATGCTTCAGCTCTGCCTCTTGTGCACCTCTCTGTAGCTGGCTATTCTCAATATCTGGCAAGTGTGCCAGACAGTCCTGAGATGACCCAAAAGAGGTCTGTCCCACCCTTCCTCAATGGCATGAGGCATGAGCTCAAGTACTTTTCTTATTATTTTAAATCTTATTTTAGGTCTTAAATTAATTCCAGAATAACTGACCACTGACCATACGCTTATTTCAAGCTTTGCCTGCACATTTTATTGCCAAAGGAAAGAACATTTCATAAGCACTATGCACTCTAATTTGTCCACTTTCTAAAGTGGTGCAACTATTAAAATAATAATTATTAATTATTTGGGACAGCAAATCTTGGTTTTCCTAGAGTAATATTACAAAAATATTTTAAAATACTACTGTCTCAATGAAAAGAAGTATGTTCTAAGAGAATAATTTTAAATTATCTCATAATCGTTATTTCTACTTCTGGAATGCATCATTCAACAACTGCATATCCTAAAACTATCTTTTGTTCACTATTTTTTTATTCAATTTTATTCAAATTGTTCATTTTTTTAATTAAAAGTTCAAATGTAAAAATGTTGATTATTTTACAAGCCACTAACAGCACAGACAGCTTCTTTGTCCATTCTACAATCTGTTTTCTTATCTTGAAATGAACTAACATTTTTTATAAAAGAAGAATATGCACAAAATTAGACAGTTAAGGTAATACCCCCACCCCACCCCTGCTCCAGGTCAGAAGGAATTGCCCCCTGCAGGGTTCGGGCACAGGAAACAGGGGTGGCAAATGATGTGAACAGGGATCTCAGATCCAGAGCAGACTGACACCGAGCGTTCACACTGACAGGGCGGAGTGAGTGTCAGGGCCTCAGCAGAGTCCTAAGGGGACGGTGGGGGAGGAGGACTGTGGATGAGGCAAACACTGAGGATATGCTGAGGTCAAAGATGCACTGGGCTGGACAAGCTGACTGTCAAACAGGACAGAAAGGGGAGTGAGAAAGAAGAAAATGGCTGACAAAGCAGGGTGAGCAGGGAGAAGAGGGGAGGAATGGGAAACAGCCATGAGGGGGCAGCTATCTGGGCCTCCGAGGAGGAGTGATGAAATCAGAAGGAACCAAAAGAGAAGAGCAGAAATTACGGTAATTGTGGTGAGCTAATTGTTTCCATGGACCATGGAGTAGTAGCCACCGAAGAGCTGCTTGTTCAAGGTGGGGTGAGAAGATGACTAAGCTTGAAGGAGGCAAATGGTAGCTTCATGGTAGCAAATGGTAAGAGGTGATGGGGTGGGAGTCAAGCAATGGCACCGGATGCAGCAGGAACTATTCCAAAAGTAGGAGGATGGAAAAATAGTAGGATGGAGAATTCAAAGGTGGGGTCTTTTGCAAGAGCAATCATTTTGTGAGAGATTTGTTTTCCTGCCAAGAGCAAATACAGAATACTAAATATTTTTAAGCTGAAGAGAGCAGAAGTGGGCCAAATTAAAATTTGACCACCTCCTGAATGCTTGTTTATAAACTTCATTTTATGAGGTCATTCTTAATTCTCCAAATTAGTCCTGAGGAAATAATCAAACAGGGCTGTTAGATATATTTAGGAAATAAACCTGTGTAAATTACTACCTTCACATCTTCTTCAGAATACTTAAGATTTACTTTCACAATTTCTTAAACCCAGTTTTAAATGAAATAAGTCTCTCTTGGGTCCCTTTGCAAAAGGCTCAGCAGCACAAACTGAATTACATCACTGAGTCTGGAGCTAAGCCCTCGAGTTCTGCTTGCAACTGAACTTAGAAAGAGCTTGAGAGTTTGATAGCAGAGTCTATGTTGTAATCAGCTTACATACATTTACAGAACAACCCCTATACACAGCACTAAGAACAGCAAATAAAGTAGAATAAAATACCATAAAGCTTGTAAAAGTACAAAGTTTATATCCCACAGTGTTCAATCATCCACAACTATGATTTGAAAGGTTTGTAATTTCTGACTGCTTAGAAGCAAATAGCACTTTTTTTTAAATCAAATGAAGTAATAAAAAACAGATATGACTAAGTTTACTAAACATTAATGCATATGTGCTGCTTCACTATACTGTAATGGTTGACTGACATATAATCTATTGGTTTTTAAAGAACAAACAAAAAACAGATTTAAATATCCCAAAAAGTATTACTTACTGGAGCAGGAAATTAATACATTTTTTCTAACGTCACACTATCACGGCACCCCATAATAAACAGCTCAACTCTCTCCAGCCACAAGTGAAAGCAGAACACTAATAGCTGTACATTGAAAGGTAATTGAATAATCCAGTACTTTAAGTGTAAGAATTATGAATGTAGGAAGGCAGTTCCAGAAACTGGACATCATATTTGCTTTAGTTCAAGTGGGTAGCTGCGTCAGCATGCGTAGGCTAGAAAGGAACAAGTAATAGGTTTATTCCATGCTGAAAAGAGAAGAAAGACCGTCTTCTTCACACCCAAAGAAGGCTCCACAGCTGAAACGTTGTGTTTTCTTTCTTCTCTTTTCAGCATGGAATAATCATATTTGCTTTGTCACCTTTGAATAGCTTGGGCAACTACAGTTCATCTTCTCAGCTAATGGTAATCATTACACAGCATAAAAGGAATTGTTACAAAGAGACTGCCCTCTAATGACTTTTAGCAATGACAACTGCAAAAAACAAAGCCTGTCACAGAATACCTTTTAGTGTAATATTTACCAAACTTGCAAAATTCACCATTGAAAATGTCGTAAACTGCCTCAAGAACATACTGAACAATTTCACCAGCAAGTTGCAGAAGTCTGTGGAATGAAATAAATTGTCTCCTTAAAACAACTGAAAACTCTCAAAAAGCAAATCCATAATAAATACAGAGCTCAAAAAGCAAACACATAATTCACACCTGAAGAAGGCTCCACGGCCGAAACGTTGTTTTTTCTTCTTTTTTTCAGCATGGAATAAACCTATTACTTGTTCATTTGCATAAATACAAAGTACTTCTTATAAGGAAAAAGAACAGTGATTTTGAGTGGGCAAAAGAAAGTGTCTTTGTGGTAACACCTACAATTGCTAAATAATTAGGAAAAATGCATGTGTAAGAGTACTAAGCTCATATATATTCAATAAAGTCAATAAAATAAGAACAACTGAAGATGACTCTATCAGACAATTTATGTTCTTTTAAGATCAAATATGTAATCTGGTATAAATTTTTATCAGTAGTTAATATAAATTAAAGCCTTTTTTAACTCTCACATAAAATGATAAAACTATAGTTTCTTCAAAAAAAGAAGTAAAAGCACAGTTTGTTGGGAAGGCTTAAGAAACACCACATGACCAGCATTTGAATTTGAAATGCTAAAAATCCAGTTTCCCCACCAGATGAAACCAGACATTCCCAAGAACAATGCAGCAAGAGTTTCCTGTTCAGCTTCTCCATTACTGCTGATCTCTGTACAGCTGTACGTGGTTACTGCTTTCAAATCCTGCGAATCTGAACTGGTCAACGCTGCTCCTCTGAATCACAGTTTTCTGACAATAACACCAACGTCCAGCATTGTCTATGTGTGCTCTGTAAAATAATTGCTGGAACACAACTCTGAGGCCTGTTTTTAAATCCAACATCCTTTGGGCCTTATTCAGACAACTTCCTATATTGTTTACTACTTCCCAAAGATCTGCCAATAAATGTAACTTCAAACCTACTGCCAACATTTTTTTCTTATTTTTCAAAGTTTTGAGTAAAATTATATTCAAGATTCACATGTCAAACTTTCACAGGTCTGGGCCTACGTTACCTGTTTCATTTTAAGACAGTCTGCACTGGCTTCTACTGTACATATTCGCTCAGGGTAAACCACAGGCCACATTTAAAATACAGAAGAAGCAATTCAATATTTCTAGAAAATACTCATTATACTCAAAAGAATAACACAAGAACATGAAAAGGCTCTACGGTTCGCCTGAAAAGAGCTGCTACAGTATGTTCAAGATGATTTGGAATTTGTTGGCATTAAAAAGGATTGCTATGGCCATCTTAAGTTTCTTAAACTTTGGTTTTTCACTCCATTTTACCCCTTTCATTTCAGTAAATCTGAATAATTCTGAGTAATCTTAGAACACTTCTCAGTACATCCAATAAAACTCCTTCCTTGTCATATGTTAGCCACTATGGAAATTGCTTAACCTTTCTGTTTTATCTCATACTGTAGTTCTGATTAAATCTGTCTTTCAAGCGTTTGTAAACCTAGAATATATAGTTCAGCTAGAGTGTGATGTCCAGTTGACAGGTCTTGAATAGGCTAAATCCCTATACAGTAGATTGTTATGCTAAGCTTGTGATTTCTAAAAAATGCCCTATTAAGATTACTTTCTTGCCCATATACAATTTCTTGAGAGAAGCTCAGGGTCTGACCACAGGGTCAGCCATTTATATGGTGCCCCTGGAGCAGTTGGGGTTAAGGGCCTTGCTCAGGGGCCCAACAGAGTAGGATTCCTCTGCCAGTCATGGGATTCGAACCGGCAACCTTTCAACCACAGGCGCAGATTCTTAGCCACAGAGCCACTGCCCCGCCCGTATTATTATTATTTACCCCAATTTGATTCTTCATGAGAAACTTGGGGTCTTTTTAAATCTAATTTTGCAATTCAGAAGAGACAACCTGTTTGATAATGTTATCCTAAAAACTGTGTGCAACTATTTTCTCTATATCTTCTTGTAAGGAATTAAATGCTGTCTTTACCAAGGAAGGATTGCTCCATATTGTTTTCACCAGTATATCGGTGGAAAAATATAAGCACATTGTCATTTATGAAAATCCATATATTGATTGACTGGGTTATATATGCCATATGTCAAATGGCATTTTTTAAGGAAATTTAATAATTACCTTTCAACTTTTTAAGCTTGCTGTTAATCCCCTTTTCAAATAATCAGCTAAACCTTGTGTATAAGGTTTAAAACATTCATACAGTAACAAGAAAATAGAACTTGTTAAAAATGTTACAAATTACATTACATGGGTCAACACATTTTAGACATTCCAAAGTACTTATTTTAAAATAACTGATACTGTACCATATACAGGCAATATGTAACTGTTTATCTTGAAATATTTTTATATTTAAGAGCCTTGAACAAAATGGGTCATACATACATTTACACAGGAATGAGCAATCAGCTGTTCAAAATGGTTTTACTATATTTATTGACTGCATCTAAATTTTAGCTCTTGAAAACTGCCATCTCTAGAGATTGTATGCAGCACAAGCAAAGGCAAATTAGCAAAAACAGATCACATTAAAACAACCTGTCAGACAATTCAATTCCACACATTTTAAGCCAAAAGAAGTGTTAAGATCTTGAAGACAACTGTATAATTCTGTTTTTAAGACTCTTTAAAATTCATCTACCAACAAAAACTGACCTAAATGGAAAAGAAGCACAGCTAATTGTCAAAGAGTAGGTTACAGAAAATTTTACAATATTCTACACATTGTCCTTTGCGGAAGTGAGATGGATTAAACAATAATTCTATAACCAAGAGAGCATTTATTCAGTGTGAAAGTCTTGGGGAGCCGATATCCAGCCCTTTTGCATGTGTAAGAATGAACAAAAAGTTAAAAATGAGAAGACCACTCAGCCCATCTAGTTTGTTTGAATGCTAGTAGCTCTTTGAATATTGTTTCTTGAAAGGAGAGAAGATAATGCTTAATGGCAGAACTATATCATCATATTGATCTACTGTTCTTCAGGTAATGATAAATTTAAACCTGAAAATTATAAAACAACCAAGCCCTTTGATCTATGACAAAATTATATATATACAGCATATTAAACCTATGATTTAAGGCTAACTTTCTAACATTTTTGGGATGGCATTCCACGGCTTATCATTATGTTTTAAAACACAGGGCATTTTTAAATGCTTGAGAAAAGCATTTAAGAGAGAAATGGACTGTTGTCGTGAAGTCTGCATTCACCCTCTTAAGCATTTGATAGGCAAAGGGTGAACTATATTTCTCACAGGTGTGATTGAACTCTTCAGTTAAATTGAGCTCGGTCCCATTAACATCATCGTCCCACTTAGATATGTTACAACCAGTTAATTCATTGTTTATGTGGGAAAACAGACTCCTCACCGTGTTAAAATAATGGAAAAAAGATTTAGTCTTCAGCTACCAGCAGTCACTGCAGAGGTGTTCTCAAACAATTATGAGTGCTCTAAATTGTTTTTCCTTCTTCTTTTAAGCCTCATTTTTATCAGATCAACAAGGACAGAAAATAAAAAAAAACATATTCTATTTACAGAACCAACCTAGGCAATAATTTCGGCGCAGACCTGTTGCAGAACAACTGTCAAAGAGCAGTTTCTGTGGGAAAGCCGTAACATTTTAAACACTGGATACTGCACATGTACACCAACATAGTATCATCACACTGCATTCATTATACAGTACATACATTGCGTTCAGCTTTAAAAAGGAACGTAACAAGCCCTGCGTTTTTTTCCATATCACTAAGATTATAACATATAAATGCAGTCGTTTGCGATAATATCTTCGGTGATATATCTGCCGAAAACGTTATTAAGCAACATTAAAACAACGCTGATCTACTGCTTAATTACATTAGTCTATCCGAAACTAAACACTCCAGACTATATCTGGATTAATCACTCGACATTAGTTTATTTTACTCTTGAACGTAAGTAAAACAGCGGAGTGTATTTACTAACGCAATTTAAAGTGGGCCGTCCCGACATATGTGAATACATTCCACAGAAACTTGCTACACTGTTCCAGTTCTTGTGCATTTCTTAAAACATAATATAACTTCACTTCTCAATCCCCCGTGTAAATTGTCTCGGTGGAATTATTATGCATTCTTGGGTGCTCTGAATATATGATTCTTTGCAGCAAAGCAGTAGCAATAGCAAGGTAAATAAATCAGGAATGTTGTCACAAAGAATATAATATTAGTCTATCATCTGCAGCTACTTATTTAAAACAAATTGCTGGCATGTTTACTTAAATATAACTATAATTTACAAACTTATACAAAAAATATGACCTCGTTACATTAAGAAATTTTACAAGCTATGGTCCGCCGAAGAAGTACATTATTGTGCGAACAGAATAGGTTATAGGTATTGGCATATTTCGGAATGAACTGTTAATAACTTACGTTTTGTTCTACCTGATTTCAAAACATACGTTTCGCGTTCTTTTTCCTTTACCTGGTTCAGGTAGAGATATCCGACACATGCGCATTGCCGAAACTAAAAATGGCGAATAAAAAGTTTACTTGACAAGACTTACCTTCCTATTCAAAATCAAAAGGCATTCAAATTTCTTTCGTCCGCGTCTACCTTTCAAAAGAGCAAAGCCATCGAGCTTCTTGAATGACCCGTTAACGACATATTTTTAATTCCTGGTCCTAGTTTCCAGCTCAAAAAAGATTTCACCGACGATTTGGAACAGTAGCTAAAGCAAGGTTGAGAATAAAAAGAACATTTCGGAAAGAAACCATTCACAAAATAGTACTAGTGATTAAAAAAAACTACAAAACACTCGGGCTTTACACTAGTCTAATTTCATTCTTCTTTGATCCTACCAGTTTACGACTTCTAATTTTCCCCTTCATTCGCCGTATTCCGCCGCTTGATTGTATATCAATGTACTGTAGTATTTGTTGTTAAGCGGCGGTAGTGAGCCGTGATCCACTCCAGGCACCTGAAATACTGGATTAGTGATGTTTAGAGAGCGAGGGAGGTCAATCCCCGCCTCTAATGTACTGTATTTACTGCAGTCCCTTAACACACAGAGATACCAAGTCATGTTGTCACACGGTCAAGGGAGGAGTCTGGTCTACTTTTCAGCCGAGCAGGTTTACATGCAGTGAAGTCACCATTCAGGTAGGTAGTACATTCCATTCAGGGATGACGGAATCATTTCAGTTTCAGGTGTAAAAAAAAGCTCGGGAGCGGAAAAATACATCTCAACCCAATAAAGTTATGTTGTAATTCTTCAATTACCAAAGCCTAATCTGTAAAATTCCATTATAATATGCAACTTCCGACACTACAAAAACGTTATTCAGTTTAAAATAGATTCATCTGGTTATTTATAAATTAATGCAGAGTGATGCAGACCTCTCTAGGCAATTTAATTATGTTTTTTATCTAAAAAAAAACCCCCTCTCTTCCTGCTGTCACTTTCAGAATATTAATAATGCACCGACTAGAGCATGGTAATTTTCAACCTCTTCTTGTTAGAGAACACCTTTTCAAGAAATCCCAATAAGAATCCAAGTTTTAAATGTAAAACCAGACCTCTTCATTAATATTAAAATGCTAATTTTAAATACTATCAGCATTCTGGCCTTGAACACAGATGTCCTAAATCCACGGTGTAAGAATATTAAACAGAACTAGACAAAGGGTGGGATTCACTTTGATGTTGAGATCTTCTGGGTGTATCTGAGGACTCCAATATTTAAATGAATATAGAACTAATTTTTTTCCTCCGGATGTTGCACGTTTACCTTGGAGACACTTCACAGATACATCAAGCCAGATGTGAGAAATAGGTGAAAACTGTTTTCAACCCAGTGCACTGCAAATGGACAGCTAAACATTGTCCATTAGTGCTCCCGACTTACTGAGTCTTATTATTTTTAACCTTTTTTATGTACTTGTGCTCTTATCTGAAATATTTTGGATACACTAAAAACAATATCTTTGTGTGACACAATCTATGGTGAATATGCATATTCCTTCCACTCCTGTGGCAGTGAGATTTAGAGTTTTTCTTCTTTCATTGACCACTATCTGTGGATTTATAACATGATTCAAGGCCTTTCAAGATGGGAATTAAGCAGAAACAGATGGTGGGAAAGCTGGCTATTTGACCCCTGTAAGACTGTGGTAAGAAAAAAAAAACTTGAAGCATCAGAAAATAAGCAAAACAAAAATAATCAGTTAAATCGTTGTGTTCTGAATATACAAACTGGGAATGATGTTTCAATATTAGATTTGTGCTGGTATGAATAGCTGACTATGAAAAAAACTTAAAATTGTCATTATGGTTTGTTATATAATTTAAATAAATGAGTACATAGTGTAGAATGCATAAAACAATATGTCACCTAATGAAGATGCGTCAAGGAATAAATACATCCATGAGTATAAAATCCATTTCACTACAAAACATACTGGATGCCATTGTGAAAATGAAGGGGGTGCACATCTAAGGAATGATAACTAAACTCAAGTGATTTTACTAGTTCAAAAATCAGAATTCAAAGGTTCCCATTTGGTTAGCACTTTTACATCTTTGCTGTGACAAGAAGGACTGAGATATTGTATACATACTGTATATGTAAACCATGTTAGTTCTTTAAGATGGTAGGAAATGGCTCTAAGAGTACAACTGAGGTTGACCTATCTTTTTATATCATCATAGCTTATTCCTTTGGCTATACTACTAATTGTATGGGCCTTTAGGCTCACTGATGAAACGTGAAGATCAAAATAATAAATATAAGCAGGTTAAATATGCATGTAAAATAATATTATTTGTCCAGTAACGCTGGTGTGGTTTCCATTCTAACTATCAAATTGAATTCCGGAACACAGTATTTAGTATTCATTTTATCGTACATTACCTTTTGCTCTGGGTTTGATGGTTTGTGGTTGAAGTCTTGAGGGGAATATTTTAACTTAATTAAAAAGGCTGAATTCTTGTCCCATTTATGGGATTAGAAAATAAACCATATAAAGCATTGTAAATTACAAAGTATTGTAACGATATGAAGCTGGGTAGAAAACAAGCATGCACTAAAATAACAAGTGAAGACATGAACATGAAAAGTTAACAAGGCTTTACCTGAATAATTTCAAATTTGTGTGTGCTGTTGGGAAGTAATATACTGTTCTATACTTTTCCTGCTTCTTTTTTAGTTTTCTATTTTCTACAGTATGGCACATAAAATATTAAAATACATATGGAGCACCTGAAGAGCTAGTGTAGGGGTTCCCAATAATATTAGTGAAGATGAGGCAGAGTTATATACATATAATACATTATATTTTAGCATGTATTTTTAAATTTTATTTATAGTGTAACAAATACGCCCCTGCACATACAGTAACAGGGATGTTGGCCACCTGGGCTGAGGAAGGTCTTCTTTAGCTCAGCTGGCAAGACCCCTGTTGAGAGACATTGGAGACCTGGGTTCGAGCCCATGCGGTGAGGGATGAACTGGGGCGGGAGCAGCGAGGGCACAAGCCCAAGAACCCAAATACACTGCAATGTATTCTAGATTATTTAATCTCTAGTGTGATGAGATCCTGAAATACCAGATAGAAAGAGAATTCAATTATTTTGGTCTCAAACGGAGAGCACTACGAGGGGCTATGATTCATATAGTCGTCAGCGGCATTAGTTATGTCAGCCCTATCCTAGGGACTTCTTCAGAATTGACAGTGAAACACAAACCAGGGATCATCAATGCAATCCAAGGGAAAGTACATTTAAACAAGAATAAGAGGCAGTTCTTTACTCAAAGGATTGTGGGAGTCTCGTACATGCTACCAAACGATGTTGTCAAAGCGAATTCCTGGATTCACATTTGTGAAGTAATGTTTATACATTCATGTACAGAATAAATGAGACACCCATGTCTAATTTGCTTAATCAAATATTTAACATAAATGTAGCTAAATTACAAGATTGTACAAACCATAGCCTGTCCCTCACGATGCAAATTTCCTGGATTCTCTAGACTAGTCTTTTGATTATTCAACATCTCATTCTCTTCTCTCAAATGTCTTTCAGACACAGGCTACTGTATCTTCTATCAGGCCAAAGGCAACCTGGTAATCTGTTCAGGCAGTTCATGTTTCTGTCTTTGTATTCATTAAAATAGTCTTTTTGAAGGGCAAATTATGCAGTTTCTTAATCAGCTCATTCTTGCTCAAACCCACATCAAATATTAAACACTGAGCATCTGGCATTATGAAATCACTTCTTATGCTCTGCATTTTGTTAACTCAAGGAACACTGCTACTCAAAAAACTCAACAAATGCATCACTGTTTAAAGCATTACATATGTACCCATGGAGCTTTTGAGGTTAAATTAAACTGTCACTTTTATTATGCTACATGTTGTAAAACATGAAATGTAAGACATATATTGCGAAATACAGTATATTTGTACAAGAAATACTTATTTTGTTTCATGTGCCCTTATATACAGTACATTCAGTATACAGTATGTCCCGAGCAGTATACTTTATTTCCAGTTTAAATCTATGAACTGTATGAACTGTAATAAGCAACATACAGTATATTTAAAAAAAAAAGTTATCATATCATGGGATATTTACTTCTACTATTGGTTTTTAATATTAGTTTTGTATTCCAAAAAGAATTGCAACTTTCACACCAGGTCAAAAGGTCTAGTGCATTTATCAAAGAACAACATCTGCTTCATAACTTACTTACCCAAATAGTGGACAGGGAAGCCAAGCACAAAAACGAGTGTGATGAAGTGTATCTCAGTGGGTCAGCCTTTCCCCAGGAAGTACTTGCTCCCTTTGCCAGAATTTCCTGAAGGGACAAATAATGATTTCATACAGAACGTGTACCGAGTTGTCAACAATATTTTTTATGTACAGTAAATGTTTTATTTCTGAACTGATGGTTTGGAAAATAAGGAGCAAAATTTTATTCATACAGGGAAGAGGGGAATACTTTAAAAATCCCTCCTATGATCTGCTAAACTTATATAGCACTTTTCTGGACACCCCACTCAAAACGCTTTACAGGTAATGGGAACTCCCCTCCACCACCACCAATGTGCAGCATCCACCTGGATGATGCGACAGCAGCCATAGTGCACCAGAACGCTCACCACACATCAGCTATTAGTAGGGAGGAGAGCAGAGTAATGAAGCCAATTCATAGAGGGGGATTATTAGGAGGCCATGATTGGTAAGGGCCAATGGGAAATTTGGCCAGGACGCCGGGGTTACACCCCTACTCTTTTCGAGAAACGCCCTGGGATTTTTAATGACCACAGAGAGTCAGGACCTCGGTTTTACGTCTCATCCGAAGGACAGTGCCTTTTTACAGTATAGTGTTCCCGTCACTATACTGGGGCATTAGGACCCACATGGACCACAGGGTGAGCCCCACTAACACCTCTTCCAGCAGCAACCTTAGTTTTTCCCAGGAGGTCTCCCATCCAGATACTGACTAGGCTCACACCTGCTTAGCTTCTGTGGGCTGCTAGTTGTTAGTTGCAGGGTGATATACAATCTATCTGTTACTGAACCTATGGTCTATTGATTTAAATCCAGAAAAGGACAAATCAAATTTTATGAGTTTCCATGCCAGTATCCCACAATTTTCCTCTAGAGAAAGTTTGCTTCAATTCCTTGTATTTAGGTTAACAATCAATTAGTTTTTTTTAGAAATGTACTTTTTGTGCAGATTTAGATGTTCTGACAGCTTGATTGCAATACTCATTCTGTTACATGATTAGCACCATAAATCCTCATAAATTATTTGTACAAAAAACTGTATGAAGGGATTCAGGAAAAACACGTTTTGTCATCTATGGATTTGTATGGCTTACAATAGAAAAAGGTTATCCTATCCCAGTTCTGATTCCTGGAACTTCGGTGTCGTCTAGATTTTATTCCTGCTAAGCTCTAAATAAGTAAAATATACTGTGAAACACATTTTAACATTAAACCGTTATAGTTACTCTTACCTTAATATGGAAAATGAAAGCTAACAGGAAAAATGTACCTTTTGTGTATTTACAAAGTGATGAGGTTGGTTGATATTTGGTGACCTGAAAATGCCCCACAGTATTGACCGTTTCCAGAGGGCAGAAATCATCTCATGTTTTGTCTGAAAGCTCAATTAATTAGTTGCCTTGCTGAGTACTGCATGCGCTGAAAAAGTATTTTCAGACACTGTTTCACCCTGAATGAAAAAGCCCTTTCAAGGACAGTTTCTTTTAAAGGCAAACTGAATCTATATTATCCATAATTCGTTGTGGTCAGACAATGCTTTCTGATATAAACGTAAAGGAATTATTTGGTATTTAAAAATAGCTGCAGCTACTAACAAAATAAGTTTCTATATATAATCATGGGCTGTCAAAACAAGGTATAAGCTTTTAATAACAATGTGTGTTTCAGCAATGTAGGGTTTTAATCTCTAAACAAGTGGAAACAACGTTCAGGTGAAAAATAGATTGTGATAAGGTGCAAGTGAATGGAAATTAAATAGCCCACTCCTTTAGGCTATACTGTATATGTAGAGGGTAAGGATAGAAACTGAATAAGACTACATTGATGAATCACTGGATTTTTCTACTTTCTTTATACTTTTCCATGCAACACTAAAGTGTTTCCTTGCCTTATTTCAATCTACAGTACACTGCTTTATATGTTTTTTGCAGTTGGGAACTGCAACATTAGAAATACTTTGCTGTACATGATTAAATTTAGAATTGCAGTAAAACAGGCATAATTCAAATGTATTTCCTCCAATGTACAGTATCAGCAGCAATATTGTGATAACTCCCATTACTTTCACATGCAAAATGAAGCTGTATAATGCTGAAATACAGTACATGTACCGGGCAGAGTGTGAGCTCTGCACACTTCAGAGTAGGCAGCAAAAAGTGTGTTATGAATACAATCTATAAGAGTACTCTAAATCTATTTCTTTTTAAACATTCTCTAACACAGATCGATGCTTAAATGTTTTCAATTGAAATATTAATTTCCCCTTGATAACATCATTAAACATTTTGAGAACTACAGTACCACACAGGAAACTTGACAGAAAACAAAGTGTTTGTGCTTTAATTGAAGTCATTATTGATCTTCAGTTAATCTTTTATACTCCTGCCAGAGAAAATTCTATTATCATGCCAATACTGAAACAAAAGTCTTTGTCATGAAATAAGTTGAGTTTTTCTTGTTTTTTCTAAATAACTGCAACATTTATGGTTCATTGATTAAGTGAGCTAATAAGCTGCTAGCTATAACCATTTCACATGGAAAAATGCTCTGACGTTGAAAGAGTCTATATTGTGTAGCTTATTTTCTATGCTGGAAATATTTGGCTTTTTGTAAGAAACGTTTATTTAAATGTATGAAACAGGACCATTTTCACTAGAAAACACTTTCACAAGAAAACATTAAAAAGGCCAAATGGGTGGGGCAAGACTGAATTGTCAATGTGAAACATTCTGCAGGTGGAGCATTAGTGAAAGCTCTTTCGCAGCTTAAATTACAGTAGAAATGTCAGAGCCCTTACCAAGTCATGCCTTAAAATGACCAAATGCATAATGATTTATTCATTGAGGTGATAACATGATTATCAAAACACAAGCAAATATCTGAAATAAAAAAAACCATAAAATTCTTAAATATGAAACATTCCACTGTTGTTATGATAATACATTTTACTCTAAGATGTAGGATGTACACTATGCGGTAGTCTGAAAGACAACACTAGTGAAACAGAAACCCAATGCTTTTTCAACAAGACACAAACGATTCTTAAAAGTTTAAATCTGAAAAGAATGTGCACCTCCACATCATAAGGAATGATCTAAAAGATGAAAGCACTTTTAAGTACATTTGTGATAAAATGCAAAGATATAGAGAAAGATACAGGGAAAACCAGCCATACTGTATAGCCATATATTGTATAGTTTAAGCTACATTTGACATACTGTATTACCATATAAATCCAGGCATTTGAAGATAAGCAGGTTTGTGCAGATATATACTGTACACGTATGATATACTGTTCCAGAAAATGTAAATTGAGCAACACTGTGTTTTGGCGGTCTGTCTTTCAATATATGAACATAAAATCATATGTGTAGGCACGTCAAAGGGAATGAAACTACTGTACACAGCATTACATCTTAAAATAACATACCAGTTGCATGTATCTTGCCACAAGCCCACACCAAATAGTGCTATCTATGGTCTTTTTTATACCTCTGAAAAGTCATACATATGAAATAAGTAGTTTGATGGAAATGATGGAAGTTGAATCCAACCATACAGTACCAGTTTATACAGTACAGTATATCTTCTAACAAGTATGTGCACTTACAAAATACTACATTTGTCAGATTCATATTAAAAATAATTGTAGATTAAGCATTTTTCCCAGGCATTTTAAGCATTTACATGTTAATAATTGTAATACTTGCATTTATACATAGTTTGTGAGAGGAGTGTCCCCCACCAACAACACTTTATGCCTGCAAGTACCAAGCAGGGCCAATTGTATACTGCTACACGGGGAGTTGACAATTAGTGGCTTGGATCAGTGATCTTATGTGCTGAATTTGCACTGATAGAATTCCATCCATCCATCTGCTACTATATATAACCGCTTTATCCAGCAAACCCAGCAAGCAACAGGCAGTTACATCCTGGATGAGATGCCAGCCCATCACAGGGCACACACAAGCATTCACACACTCACCAATTTTACAGAAGTCACTTAATCTACCAGTATGTCTTTGGACTAAGGGAGAAAGCTGGAGAGAAAACCCACACAAACACAAGGAGAACATACACCATGCAGATCTAACTAATGTTCGTAATTAAGAACTTTAAGAACTTTAGAAAATATATATTTTTTATCATGTGAGGTAAAAAGCTTTTAAAAGTATTAATTTTAAATGTTCTGTTTTCCCCTGTGCCTCCTGATTTAATTATTGCTGCACCACAGCAGCAGAAGGAGTACAGTAATTGCATTTTTATTGTCACATTGTTGATTTCAATATGTTAAACCAGAATTCTCTCTTAAACCTCTGCTACCCCTCCACATGATATTTTTGAAGTGCTGTTAGGAAAGCATGAAATGAGTAAGAAAGAATGAATTGTTCAATGAATGACTGGAAGAGGCTTATAAAAGAGGGCAATGACTGATATTCAGAGAACACAGCCACCTATTGAATCACAATTTTTATTTAAGTTTTAATAAGACAACTAGAAGATTCCTTTGTGCCTTTGCCAATATGCACAATATGCATGCAGTCGCATATTCTGAGAACAGAGCCATCGGTCTTCAAACAGGAAACAAAGAAGCTAAACATTGTTATTTAAGGAAGTCTCTCCTAACAATGTTTAACTTTTACATTTCCTTTGCAATAAAGCAGTAGAGAAAAAGCATGTGCACGTTCTTCAAAGATTAGTCTCCGAAAATGAGAAGCATTTCTTATTTCAAGGATGTCAATGTAAATTGAAAGTTTCAACAATGACACAAATGTTTGAAACATCTTTTGTTCTAAAACATGATATTTTCGAAACCTGGGTGAGCCCAAGCAAATCAGTTTTGTAAGGTTAGATATTAATATTAGATTCGATATTAAATGTTTTCAGTCATATCTCCATATTTCAGTTTGACTATAGTAGAATGTATGGGATATTTAAAACAATTAGTTATCTGTGTCTTTTTACAATTGCATTTTGAGTGTGTGTGTTTTAAGAACTTTAGCTCCATTACTGAGCTCGAGACATGTTAGATGCTGGCTGACACTAACATTGATGCAGAGACCAAATGTGGCTTTCTAGCAACCTTTCTTTATTTAACTTTTCATGCCATAGAACACTACTTGTGACATGCTACAGTGATCACAGTAATTCACATGTGACAACAGGACCCCAGATAAATGTAATAAAAAACAAAATAATTGTGATGTTTAAAGTAGCTTGATTGACTGAGTAATCATTACATTTATTAAATTTATTTTCAAATAGAATCCCTTAAAAAGGATCCATCCTTGATTGGTTATTAATTGTTGCTAATTAAACAATAAATCATAACACTTCAAAAAAATATTTTGTAATCAGCACAGCAACATAAATCACTTATAAGGTCTTGAAATCGTATTAATTAGATATAGTAAGTCTTCTTTTATTCACTAACTAAAACAACATATATTTAAAATTTTGGTAACTAGCAACATTTATAACTAAAAAAACTTCTCTTATAAATTGATATTTCTTCTTTATGTACAGTACATCAGGCATTTTTAAAATATTTTAAAACGGGTCTCATTTTTGTTAGCATGTTTTCCCATTTGTTAATTGAGTTTCTGTGTATTGTTTGAAAACTAAAATAAGCTTAATATGGTGTATTTATACGATGGACTAACAGTGCATACCTTTAAATATTACAATACAATTTTCTAGCAAGAGTGTTAGTTGAGGTGTGTAATGCTTATGTTTGATTGTAAACTGAACCAGGAGGCTTTAATAGTAATTGAAATGTATCTGATTGAGTTAATGTGCCTGTTGACAGCAGTGATACTATCTTGAACCCTGATCTCATACATTTCAGAAGCTAAGCAAGGAAGAAAAGGAAAGAGAGCTGTAAGGCGAACTAAGCTGCTGGTGTAAATGGTGTTTGTGGTACACTTCTCTTTGAAGACACACCTGAAGAAGGCTCCACAGCAAAAACGTTGTGTTTTCTTTCTTTTCTTTTTTTCAGCATGGAATAAACCAATTACTTGTTCACTTCTCTTTGGCCAAGAATCAATGCTCCAGCATGGAGTCAGGAAACAAGAAAGGAAAACAGGAAGACACATTAAAACAAGGTCCTGACTACTTTATCATTGAAGATCCACTGGCACTGTTCATAAGGGTGAGAGTGTTATCCCTGATGTCTTAGCTACGTATGTTAAAAAAATGTGCATACTAAAGTGTGCTATCAGTCCCATCAGTAAGTACTGTACTTTACACTTGTAAGTGTCATCTGATAGATCTAACATGATACCATCAGGTCATATGTGGGTTCTATATTTAAAGTATCTGAGATTCCTTACTGCCGTTCAATTTAATTTCTACAGTTTAATATTGGTTTAGAATTGGATTAATAAACAGTTTCCATGTTGATAAGAATTATAATGCAGAAAATGTTTGGTAATGGAAATATTTACAAATGTTGAAAGAGGCTTCAGCGCAACCTGCAGAAATCTGAAAGTACAGAATGCTTGGCTTCTTATGACATGTTTGTGTTTAAGGAAAAAAATAACAGTTGCTGCATTGTTCAAGATTAATGCTACATTGCAGTGAAGCACAAAATATCTGACAAAACATTCCCAAAGGTAACAAAATTATTATTTTGAAGATAAGATTATATTTGAAGAACAGATAAAGTCTGATATCTCCTAAATGGGTTAGAAAAGTGAGTTTGTAGTCATTTAAGCATGATAAATATAAATGTAATACATTTAAATAAACCAACATAAGTTTAGAGAAGGCCTGATGTAAACATGGCTAAACAGATTACAAAGAAAAAAAAAGAAACACGCTGATTCTGATTTTTTTCTTTTAGA
Organism: Lepisosteus platostomus; assembly: GCF_059453375.1. NCBI lineage: Eukaryota > Metazoa > Chordata > Actinopteri > Semionotiformes > Lepisosteidae > Lepisosteus > Lepisosteus platostomus. Next base: position 15,023,469 of record NC_142611.1, read on the forward strand.
TTTTTTTAGTTATACTAAGAAATCTTTCCCACCTGCCTTTTTCACCAGTTGCAATGAACTTTAACTTTTTTTAAAACTGGGTTTTTAAACCCAGTTTCATTTTCTCAAGATCCATTTTTGTTCAGTCTAAGAGAGTAGGGTGACACAGTAGCATAGTAATTGATATTGCCCCACCAAGTGTATACAACCCACTTCATTACTTGTCCATGTACAGAGTGGTTTGGTTTTTCCATTCCCTACAACCAAGTCTGGAAGTGAATTTTGGTCAGAAAAATATCTAAAGACTATTGTTATATGGTAGAATACCTAACTGGATTGTTTAACACAGGGTTCTATGATCATTGACTGTTGATCAGGTGGATGTGCTCAGTTGTTTGTTTGCTGCAGTATTAACTCCTCACATGGGCTTTGTAGATTAGCCAGTACAGAAGGGACATTTTCATTCACAGTACAGTATGTTGTGTAGAACATGTCTGTAAAATTCACATCAGAAATAGTCACTGAGTCATTCAAGATAGGTGCATGAGTTTAGCTCATTCCCTGTTGTTTCTATGGATATTTTTTAAAAGAGGCCAAATAGATATAACATTCCAGTTTCCATATACAGTAAAATAACTAATAGAACATATTGTTGTAATTATGATGATATTGCTGGAGGAGGTAATAGCACCTGTTTCTAAAGAACATGTGCTTACAGTTTGTATTTATCAACAATTAAGAAAAAGGTCAGTTCATTGTGAGAAATTTGCAGGATCTTTAGGGCCAATAAATATTCTAAGGTGGCCACATAGTTCTAAAACACCACTGACAAAACCAGTGTAATAGCTGAGAATTAGCCCCAGACCTGAAGCAGGACTGCAATAGAAAATGACACCGGAGTTACTGTCCACTGAACTTTTAAATTGCACTACTCCCAAATTCCACTCCTACAGTATATTTGTTTTCCTCTTCTTGATCTTGTGGTGTTCAGTTCTACTTATTTTGATACCATTTATAAAAACAAATATGTGAGTACATCATGTACAGTATAAGTATTCATCTGAATACTGGCATGTATATTTGCTGAAAAGAAAAAAAGGTTTCCAAATATATTATTCACTTTATATGTTTTAAAGAAAAAAAACTGTCACGATTGTTTTTGCTTGTTTTGAAAATAAACAGGGCGCAAATTAAAAAAAGCAAAAACAACTCATACTGTATATAAACCTCCCTAGAAAATAAGAAGGAGACTTGTCTGAGAAAAGGGACTACCTTCTTTGCAGAACAACACTGAAGTGTGCATCTGTTCCTAAGCTGTCACTGTTTGCTGTATATTTAGTATGTGACCTCTGATGTATCAGTGTCCAATGCAATGTTCCACTCTTTGTGAAGCTGAATGCCTGGTAACTTAAACTGCACATTATATCATATCCCTTTATGGTTGGCTGAGTCATTCAGAAAAGAGCTGTGGAAACTAATATTCACACCAGCCAAATTATCTGTGGTTTTCATCTAGTGACAAAGTTAATTATACTGTAGGAAAGGAAAAAACAACATGGAGGATTTGAATAAGAGCTGTGAGAAACAATGGTACTGCTAATACAGTTGTGACCCCAGTCTCTTGTGTGGTTCATCACTAACCAGAATCCAGCCCACCATCTCTCATAGCATGCAGGCAGACAAAATCAGCCAAGGCAAAGGGCAAGTCATATGAACCAATGGGCTCACAACAACTTTAAGGTTCCAAAGGATTATGACACCATAACAAACTACCAATGCCTGGTACACCAACACTAAAGAACACACATTGTCATAAAGATGATTAATCCGTGCTGTCATGGGTCACTGTAGTCTTTACTTTAAATGCAGAAATAACACTTGACTTAAGATGCACTTGATACAGATTGTTTGACTGTGGTAAACATGAAGTAAAAAAATAAATCTATCATGTTACTTATTAGGTTTCAGAATTAAGCATGCTACAGTATATTCATGGATTTGACTTGAAATCATTTATTGTTGATGATGATGCTATATAACAATTATAACCAAGACCAAAAACTGAAATGAAATAAAAATCCTTTGCACAAAAGGTCCACCACTGTGTTGCTCACATTCTTTCATACTTTCTGAAACAATCATAAACTGGTTTATAAAATCCTTGTACAGTTTACATTATATTCTTGGTTATTTGTATTGGAGGTCTTGGACCTCTGGGGTTGTGAACTGAGGAAGATGCTGCTTGTGTAGGGAGGGGAGATGTACTAACATCAGGGGATGTTTTCAAGGATGAGGGAAGGTGGGTGTGGAAGTAAATAGGACAGTTTTTCTATGCGGCGTTGTTATTGTGTGCTGTTACTTTTTTTCAAAAATAATAAATACAAATTCACACAAAATCCAGCTAATCACCTCCACGAATTTTAAATAAAATGCAATATACAGACCCATAGTGATAACTTGAGAACATAACACAGTAAAGCAAACTAAAAGATTATCTCTCAGCAACAGCATTGAAGACATACAGTACATAAATTAGACTTGCTTTTTGTTGTTTACACAAAAGCACTAAGTATTCTATATGCTTCGATGATCATACAGTACATACAACATATTTACATATTGTTTTGCATTTAATTCAATAGAGGATTCAATTCTGAACTTTAAATTTTATGGCCAATATATATTTAGCATGTAGAAAGGTGATTCAATGCAGATGTTTGGAAAACAGAAGTACAATACCTTTTCTCGTTCATTTCTATGAGATCGTGCTTCAGCATGAAAAATATAGCTGTGGCATATTATCATATATAATTGTGAGTCTGTTTTTCAAAAGATGATAAAGGGTCTACTAATGAATGTCTACTAATGAATAAAGCAAATTCTGAATGTGCAAATTTGCCACTTTCAGCTTTGCAAAATAAGATAATCTCTATACCTTATCACTTAAGATAAACTCATTACTTTATATCCACTAGTAAAGCTCTTTCCATCTTTGGCAAATCAGGTCCATTGTACACAGATACTCTTGCTTGTTAATCAAATACATTCATCAAGTTCACAGATCATAGGTCATCAGATTCAGGGACGAGGGGTTCCAAAGGCACCACAGGGATGACAGCCGGGCTGCCATCTGAGACCCACCCCTGGGCTGTCCTGTTGAAAGTTGGACGCTTGGTAACCGGGTCTTGGAGTTCAGAGAATTTGGGAATTGCAATAATGGGGTTGAAATCCTTTTCTGGTGCTTTGAAGGTTATAAGTCTGGAGGCTCTGTCAAAACCACCAAATGGAGTAGCAACCCTGAAGATAAAATAAATAAGATCCATCACTAACCAAGAACAGCATGGGTGCTCATAACTGAAACATTCAGAGCTTTGTGAAATTAAAGCTGTTAGCATTGATATAAAGATGAGATTTGGTTTCTGGAAGTTTGGCCTTATATCAGACGCAGGGCAGGATGCAGGCACTCTTGCAGAAGGTTGATATTTAAACCATAAGCACATTATTTCAAGGATGCTCATTTCCACAGGCCAGGGCGGTGTTCAATTAAAATATCCAACATATTGTACTTTGTATCATGATGCATAATATAATACATTAGATATTTTCAGTGAATCAATTTTCCCTAGCAATTTATTTTTCCAACAGGGGCATGTTTTTGAAACATATTTCTAAAAGATATTAAAACTCAGTAAAAGTTAAAAAAAAACTAAAATAAAATAGTATAAATAGCAAACAAATTTAACCTAATTTGTTAAATTATATTAACTATGATGTTAGAGAACAGCATCTCAGAAGCATCTCCTCTATTGCCATACCAAAGTAATTTGTTTACCTGTTAAAGCTCTTGAAGTCTGGGCCCTCTGGTCTGGGTTCAGGGATAGGCATTTTCTGGTGAAGAGTGTCAGCCAGAATAGGGTCATTGATGATGGCTTGTTCCCAGGGGGAGTGGTAGGATTTGGGGACAGCTGTGGTGTTAAACTTTTCTGGAGGAATGTCCTTCAAGGGCCCTCCATAGCCTACATGAGGAAAAGGGTAACAGGCAGTTTCAGGGTAAGTGTGATACTAGGCACCATTACAATAGCTTATGATTCCTACAACTTGAAATACAGAAAGCATCTAATCAATACCATATGTACTGATGAAAGTACTTTCAGGGTTCATATATAATACCCTTTCAAAACGTGAGAGACACCCAGATATCCCAGAACACATACTGTACAGCACATCTGTCTGTTGTTTTAAATGCAAATGAAGTAATATCTGTTATAGAGCGGAACTGATAACGAGTCCATAAGTTGTGGATCACATTTCCCAGACCTGTAATTTGACTTGAACTTTCCAAGATAAAAGACATAGAAACTGAAAGTATTTTTGTTTCCCTTTAAATGAACCACTCAGTGTGGTGGACAGAGCAAGAAAAGGAAAAATCTCATGCAGGAGTTTCATAAGCTACATATTGAACAATCTATATTGCTTGGATGAGTTAAAGATGAAGAAAAGCAAAATCTCTTGGTGAGACTTACAGTACTCCAAAGAGAAGACCTGAAGGAAAAACCATGTATTATTACATATTAGTTTACATTTTTATAGTTGTTTTCTTTTCTGGAGTGGTTTACACACAAGAATAGATGCTACCTCCCTTAAAGATTGCTAAATAAAATCTGTAAAGAATGAATGAAATACCATATCAGTGTCAAATCGGCTTAAGATCTCAATGTTTGTTTACTAGATTTTTACATCCTATAATCAAAAAGTGCAACTTAAAGTCTATCCCTCATAGTCACTTTACACAATCATTTTCCTGCGTGTCTTCTGTTAAGTAGTAAAGGAAACAGGAAGGCACTACTGACTGCTTCCCTCTTGGGCAAGATTTATTTTTTCTTGAAATGAGCATGACTCTGGAAATGTTTTTTTTTTTCCTCAAACATGATTTTCATTTCATTAGACATCTCACTGGATTTATATTTCTAACCTGACGTTATTTGGATGTGCAAGATGTTTGCCATTTAAAAACTTGTGGAAGCATGAAATAAATGTGTTTATATTTCATTTCAAATGATGAAATATAAAGTTCAGTAAATGATAAATGTACACTTAAGTACAAATTGTTAGAGCAAAGGAAAAGTGTTATTTTTCTACAATTTAACACATAAAATTACAATTAAATAAAATGTATAATTTTGTTTCCATATAATATAGAAATATAGAAGTGGAGCACTTGTTTTGATGTTAATATAAATTTGTTTTAGTGTTCCTTGGCTTCCCTTGTGTTAGCCTGTAGTAATATTTTTTTCTGTCATAATAATGATACAGGAAAACAGTTCTGTGTGTATTTATCTTCCAGTGGGGGTGATTAGTGCTAGAAAACCTGTCCATGCTGCCACAGAATACCATGGAGCTCCACAACTGTCTTCGTTGTCTCTTAAGAGACCACTGTGCTGAAACTTGCCTAAGATAACATAACAGATAAAAATAATTTTCTTGGAGGCAAGGGATACACAGGAAACATTTGTCATGCCTTATGTCCAAATATCAGAGCGTTGATATCCAAATACTTTATCCAAAAATTCCCATCACAGCCTCAAGAGATTACACACCCTCTACTTCTGTCGTCACAAAACTCTTATTTGTATAATCCTACTGACTGAATTCCGCTCTCTAAACATCATAATTTCTTTCCTAAATAACACTGCTCTTGGCAGTGCTAGCATTTATGTGCACTACAGTAAACAGTTAAAATAGTTACAACGAAGCAAAGCAGGAAAACAGTGTTTTACAGTGTTTGCATTGGTTTTATACACAGTTAGCTTCTTGGGACATACTGTACAGTTCACTACTGTCCATTACTATGGTAGGTGTTCTGAATCATCTCCCCTAATAGGAGGGCTATATAATTAATACATTGTTTTCTCATCATCAAGTTATGCTATCAAGATGTAAATCAGACTATTGTTTGCCATCTGTTACTTTAAGTAGGTTATTAAGGTTATATTTACCTACCTGGGGCTATTGTGTCTGGGTTTGGAGGAGTCCTGGGGTCAGGCGTATTTGGTGGTGTTTTAGGCGAATGGCCAGCATCCAAGCTGTTCCCTTCTCCTTTGTTAGTTTCTGTTGTTTCATTATTCTGTGCTTGAACAGACACACAGTTCTGGCAGGAAAGACAGAACAACTATTTTTTAGTTTACTTTATCTGAGCAATGTGTATATTGTGGAGCTATTCAAGCTGGTCCTCTTTTATACAGTCTGTCCAGGGATCAAATTCTCTACTTGTTCTATCAGGTTCCTAAGATCCTTTCTAGAAAGCCTGCCAATTTTAGATTAGTTAAAAGAACTGTAATTAATTGTAAGCACAGTGCAGCTATGTACTGAATAGGTCTGACTGGACTGGTCTGGACAGAATAGTTTACCTGGGATGGAAAACTAAAATAATTCCACAATCTCTGAATACTCTCAGAGGTTTCTAATGCCCCCTTCTCAAAGTCTGGAATTGTAGTTTGAATGTTTTCTGCCCATATATCCTCTGATCTCTCAATGTTTTATTGCACCTCACCTGTAACTTATCTATAGAGCAGTTTAGGGTCCTGTGGTGGAAGAATTGATATTGGAAAATGGGTAGCTGCAGGCACAAGCAGGTGGGTGTACCTTTATGAAAAGGTAAACAGAAAAGATGACACCAAGTTCACAGAATTAGTTTCAACATCAAAAAGTAACTCATAAAACAATTAAATGAATTTCATATTGACGCCAATGTAACATACAGATGTTAAAAAACTGTACTGTATGTCTCAAACTGGCCAAAAGCCGATATACCACTATATTCAGTAAGTGTTCTATGACTCTTGGCACTGACAAAGAAATCAAGGAGCAATTTACTTCAACCTTGACTATGTCAAATACTTGGAACATGTACCATCACCAACACCCTGTTATATCAGAAAAGTAAGTACAAGGCACTGTGGCAGATTTCCCAATCTATGTACTGGCAATTGAACAATTACTGTACAGTATGTCATAGTTCATATCCACTGATCTACAGTAAATTGATTTGTTTCTCACCAACTCATCTGTATAGTCCCATCCATCAAACTGGTTCCCATGTCACAATTGAAACAAGAACAATGTTGATGCAACATCATTGAAATACTCAAAAAGCCAAGAAATCTTGTACCAGTGACTTTGTATGAGACTTTCAAGTTTCAAGCAGCAACTCATCAGCAGATTTGTGTGTTCACTAGTTCACTATCATCAACAGAAGCAAATTAACTCTCTGAGTTTCTACCAGGCCTTTTCTATTTGACAATTACAGAAGCTCCGAAGAAAAGAAACTGAATCATCATCACTGAGTAGAGGTGGGGTTTCAAAGGATAATCCCCAACATGAAGATCAAATAGTGGGAAATCAGGGAGAAAGAGATACAGCACCTCCCCACCTCCTCACCTCCCCACAATAGGTATGACTCTACCAACAAAATCAGAAATCTGATCAGAATCTTCTGAGAAATCTCAGGAACCAGCCCCCAGATTTGATCCAACTGATAAATTTTCAGTCATTTGAAAGAACATACTGTATCAAAGACCTGCTGTTGAGGGATTAATTTGAGAGCACTTCCATGATTAATTTACTGTATTCATTCATGATTTTAGGAATGAGCTTGGTATTCATAAAATCTTAACAAAAAGTGGGAAGGACATTATGCACATCAAAATAAATCAGAAGCAGGTGATGAAATCACTTTAGTTTTCAAACAAGAAAGGATAGCTCACATTTTACAAATCCCTCTTCAGGGATTAGACATTCCATATAACCTTAGGAACAGCATAGTAGCATTTCCTTCTGTGGAAATTACAGAGAGATTGTTTCACTATTCTTTGCAAGAAAGATTATTTTGAGGAATTTACTGAATTAAGTTTTTCCATTTGTTGAAAAGCTTCTTCCACAAGCTCATTATGTTTTAAACAGTGGTGTTCTGGTCCTGGGGGACCTTCATGCCTTCTGAATTTTGTCCTTGCTAAGTTCTTCAGTCACAGTTTAATTGATTTCAATTTTCTAATGGAGGCCTATTTTTAAATGTTAAATGTTCTGTGTGCAGTATTAGCTAAAACCATACCCGTGATATAAGGTATGACTGAATGTGGATATAAGCAACCAGACAAAATTAAGTAAATAATCAGCATGAAAGATTAATAGTTTGGTTGGATAAAAAACCAGCAGACAGAATTTCCCCAGCTCCAGGTCTAGGAACTACTAGTTTATTAGGCAGGCATGAGGAGGCACAATTGACATGAGAAGCACTTTGGAGGATCGTTCTCAATGACAGATGCCTTTGAAGTAAAGCACCTTACCAACTACTGTCTTACCAAAGTAAAGACAATAGCTAAACAAGGTCATTTACATATTACTGTTTTCAATATTCCTTACCACAACACTATACAGTATCTAACCACCAACAAACTACTATTTAGAGTGAAAGTGAATTGTTAAATGGAAGGTAAACTAACTTAGCCCACTGCCAGAACAAAGACAACCACAGCTTCAGTGGTTGAGCCCTAATACACTGATGATGCTGCAGTGTGCTCACTCTTGAACAGATCTGCAATCGAACATTTACATTTTTACTGAGCCATCATGGAAAAACATCAAATGACATTTAATACTTATACGAATAAATTCCTCCATCAACAATGCTCAATCCCCAGCCTTATAGCATTTACGATTCATAGGTATACTCTGGAAAACGATGAAGATACAATATGTCCTAAAGCATGCAAGTGTAACCTTTAGTCACAAGAGGAAATGGGTTTTCGAAGGTTGTGACATGTGATTCATTGTCCTTGAGGACATTCCAAAGACAGAAAACTCATTGGAGACTAGCTCTTGACTGCCTCAATCAGAAGAAAGATCTGTGGCAAAGATCACATCCCATGAAAACCATACAGCAACATGAGAAGGAAAAGTAGGAATGACAGGGTCAGGGTGTCATGAACCAGATGGTCAAAATAGGACCATTTTACTTTGTACTCAGAGACATGTTCAAACAGCAACATACAGTACTATACCAAATTTACCTCATCTGCCATCTCTAGTTACAGAGATTAGGATAATCATGAAAGACAATTATTCTCTACTGATAATTTATGGTTATTAGTGGTCATAATATTAGCAATCTGCATCATTACAGTGTATTATTCACCTAGAAAGTTAACCCTACCTTTAATACTTATTACAAGGAGATAGAGTGTACCTCTTACCTGCCTGTAATGATATGAATAATCCAACACTGTGAATAGATGGCTGATACAGAGCCTACCCTCAGTCAAGGTGGTCCTAAAGTTCTACCCACATAAAAACACATATTGATCACTGAAGCGAAGGAGGCTATAGCGTAAACCTTTTTTACATCAAAAGATCTTAAAATTTACAGTAACTCCATCTGACATCAAATATGCCCTTTACAGTAAATACGAAACAATAAGCCCTAACAAATTGCCTAATTATCACCCGTTGTGTCTATTTATAAAGAGTAAAAGTTTTATGGTGGCCTCTAAAGGCATGTTGTCTGTAATTCCATTCACTCCTTGTGCCAGCCTGCTACAATGGCATAACATCTATAAGTGGAGGAGTTAAACAGTAGTTGACTTTGTTGAACAGTTCTCTTACTCAGATACTGCACAGCGTTTTTTCTTAAAAAATGTCAGAAAACTCTTTTTTAAGTTCAACTTTCACTTGAGTTTCACACTTTTACAAAATGCAAGTCACCTTTAGTACAAATCCACTTGTTGAGGTGTCACTAGACAATGGGCCACCTACTATCAATCTTTGTGAAGCTTTAGAGAGGTGGTTTTAAAAGTAACTCACACACAATGTTTTACACTGCATAACTTTCAGAAATGAGGAGGTTCAACAAAGCATCATCCTATCCTGATTGGAAACTAAGGAAGAATAATTCTCTCATAATTACTCTGTAAGTCCCATTTCTTTAGTACCCAGTTGGACATACTCACATTCATCTGCATGTTGGTTTCATTCTGGAAACTTTCGAAAGTGTATTTCTCTGACCTCCTCTGGCGCATTTTGAAGAGGCGAGAGCCCCTGTTGGACTGCAGTGATAATTCCTCTAGCATGATGTCTTTGGGGACACTGATCTTCTTTCCCAAGTCCATAGAATCAGAATCTATAAAGGAAGACATAAGCACGTATGCACTTGTTTATTAGCCTGAAGGATCAATATTTTAATTAATGTAACAGACAGTATTTTCTTTGCTACTGTATGTATTTGCATTCAACTCAGCTGCAACAGTGATAAACTGTATAACATAGACAGTCCTTCTACTGTATAAGTAATAGTGGTTTTGTTTCTGTTAAAATAAAGATAAATCATTAAATGAACCAATAATAGTTTGGCAAAGCTATTCTTTTCTTGTCTTTTACCCAACTCAACCATTTTTATATTGTGACATAATTACAATGAGGATAAAATAACTTTGATGTAAGTTAGTTTCTAATGGCATCTTTCTGATGCTACTGTACATGGACCTATTCCTGATGCTTGCTGAGGATTTGAGGATTATGATTATTCTGATTGGAATAAAAATGAATAAATTGTAACAGAAGTGAAGGTGGTAGTGGAGAATGGTAGCGAGATCTGCCCCAGAGAGTCTTTAAGACTTGTGGAAATTAAGTTTTTATGAACATTTCAAAATACACTTTAATCACAAATTATTTCATTTTTATGTCTATCTCTCAATTTGAAATAATCTCTTCTTACTGTAGTTAAATGAGCTCACCATTATAAAAGACAGATAAAACCAATGTATGTGCATCCTCCAAAATTTGCACCAACTTTCCACTTTTCAGTAGATCTACAGGGCCAAAAAGATAAAACGCAACTCTGCTAGGTTTGTGTCCCCAGTTGCCACATGTAAGCAGAAAATGAAATTAACTCACTCCACATTCTCTCAACCATACTGCAACTTGGGAAAATCTAGTTACAGCTGATTAATGACAGCACAGAAGAGATTATGTCCAACCTGTTCTCCAAGCAAAGGCTGCAATGGTTAGGTCCTATAAACCCCCTTAACACTGTTAAATTAGTTTATTAAATAAGTATCAATTCTTTATGTGAAATCTCTCATGTTTAGTGTCCTTTAAAAAAAACATCTAACAACCAATCTCATGATTCACTGTTATGCATAACTACATAATAGGGTTTACCCGTAAGCAGTACCTTAAGTTAATTTAATAAGTTTATATCTTATATTGATGAAAAAAGTAATGGAGAGAGCATTACAAAGTAAAGTGTTTAATTAAACCAAATTACATTTAATTTTCATTAAATGTAATTAAATTATAGCAAAATTTGAGGTAACACATTGTTGATTATGTTTAACTTTGTCAATTTATTTTGTTATGCCACAGCTATAACAAACTGCAATGGAAGATTTCTTACATATTTTTCAAAATATTTTTTCTTCCATTGTAAATCGTATTATCGTGATTGTAATTGTAAAATTATTACATTTTTTTTCAGCAAAGTTCATAATACATTTTGTATAATATTTACTGTATGTAATGTATACAATATGTTTAAGCAGTAAAGCCCTGTGCTTAATAATAATTTGGGACAGCAAAGGAATGTGCTTTTTCTGAAGTTTTTGATCAAACATATAGAATTTGGCATTACTCTATTACTTTAAACATGCTTCGTGAGCTCAGCAGTTTTCTGAACATCACAGGGCTAATATTTCACTGGGTCCTCTTTCCGAGTACATTAATCCATAGATATCCTGACCTTTACTACTCCGCATGGAGTTGCTATATTGAATACTCCCTCTGAGAAAAAGAAAAATATAACGTTAACCTGCATGTAGCCTGGATTGTTTCTCACCACTGAAAACATGTTACACAAAGCAGCAGAGCTAAGCCGCCTTATGTTTTTAGTTGCCCCTTTATCAAAACAAAGAATAATGTTTTCCCAGGAATTAACTCATTATGTGGCCATCATGGCAAAATGTTATGCTTAGTATAGAAAATTACTTACAGTATACAGAATGTGTGAACTGTGTTTTTGGGTTCTAATATCTCTCAGTACTGTATATAGTCAAGCTCTGTTTTTCTGAATCTCCAGACATGCTATTTAAGCTTTCCATTTTACAGTTACAAAATTAGCATGAATGTTTGCGTTAATTTATATGTGTACATAAGTACTGTATAATGTGGACACTTCAGTGACTTTTCAGTTGTTTTCTGTCCAATGTTGCTGGATGCTCAAAGGCTCTAGAGCTTATGAAGATGTCAGGTTCCAATCAAACACTGAAAGTCTATCCACGTGGAATGTTCATCAGCTGTCGCAGAGCTTCATGCCTTCCCAACAGCCACACACAGTTGTTCCTCCCAGAAATAGATTTCAAAAGGACAACTACAGAACAATCAGTTACCATAGGTAGCAGAACCATCCCATTGATTTATTTATGGCAAGCCACACAGACAGACACTAGCATTACCACACTATGCAACAGATTAAAAGGAGTCTGTCACAAAGATGGATTGGCCATGGAGATTTAATGCAATCATACCATTGGATCCTTGGATTTCCCTCACAATGGCTGCTGCCTGCATCTTCCTCTCCTTGGTTGTCATCATGGTATGTGACATGACTCTCTCTGGTTTCTGATAAGCTGACCCTCAGACACTAAAATAAGCACAGAAGAAACACATGTTACATTTCTTTCTCCTGCCAATTCACCAAGAGTCATGTCAGTCGTCTTTTTTATGAAAAATGAGCATTGCATGGACAAGCTGAGATAATATCAAGTTCTCACACATGCAAAGTCTCAAATCTGCAGATTAGAATTTAGTTGAAGTTTGGGAGAAAAAAGAGCTAACACTTCCTTTTAGATAACTTTGTTTTATTCAAGGCCTTCACTTTAAGTGACAAGAGTTGGTATCAGGTTACTTATGTGATGCTCCTGTTGTTGCCCTGCCCAGCTGTAAATTTGCAAAGGTGACACTACTCCTGTCACAAAAAAACTTGCATCTTCATTCTCTGAATTCTTACCCATTCTCTGCACAACTGGATGCAGCATGAAGAAGCCTACTAGGGTGATGTTAAAGTCTGCTCAACAAAATATTCCTTAATAGTGAAAGAATGGCCAGATTAAGGCCATGTTCATCATTTAATTAGTGGACATGATGAGAGAAGAATTATTTCTTAATAATCTGTAGAGCAATACTGTGTTGTTTTTCTGTATCTTGATACTTTCGAAGAAAATCATTTCTCTCTTCGGTGTGAAGGTGTGAAAGTCTCAAGGCAGGCCAAGAACAGAGCAGGCGAAAGCTATGAAGATGGGCATTCATCATTAAGGCATTTGACAAGAAACAGGAACCCAAAACAAAGACATTGCTATTATTCCTTTGTCCTGGGAATTACTCTTCTGGGAATGAAGAAAATATTTTCACTTTTCTGTTAAATGGCAGTGACAAGTCAAACTATACAGTATATACAGTACAATGTTCTTAAAAAGAGGTTCCCTCAAATGTTTATTTAATGTTCTATGCTGTACAGTGGAGAATTTAACTGTGATCACCTTAAGTTTAAGTATTCTGAATTTTCCAGCTCCATATGTTTTAGCGATTTAGTATGAGCTTTTGTGCATGGATTACAAGAGAGAAAAGGGTTATTCTCTGTATTTTTCATCAATCGTGACTTCTACTGAAGTAAATCTATATTCTCTTTATGTAAAAATTGATGAAAAATAACTGTAGACTGTGAAAAGGCATTGGTTGACCTTAACCACAGAAAAATCATATACAGTTTTAATTTACATTAGCCTGAATGGAGGAGGGAAAACCTCATCCTTGCAAAGAAAAAACACATTAGAATAACACTAAGTTGTGTTAAAACAAGCTTCTTAATACTGTTGAAATAGCTAATATCTAAAGAAAAGTCTGAAAATTACATATCATGGTCTGGGTTGCTGATGAAATACTTTATTTGAAATTACTGCGCTTTTTACAAGATGTGACATGATGAAAATGTTACAATAGTAAAAAAAAAAAACTGACCCAGAACAGGTGTAGTATACTCTCCATTTGAATGGAGTAGTTAATTAAAAATTCAAATAATAATTCAAAACCAACACAGAATAAAGTTTATTAAAAGTGTGGCACTTGCAGGCTTTTGAAAATTGTATGATTAATTATTTTTTTTAATCTCATTTGCAAAGTATTTCTTCACATGAAGAGTTACTCAAAAACCATAACAATAAATATGAAAAAAACGAACTGTTCAAAAGATGACAAGTCGCAGGTCGGTACAAAATTTCAATATTTTAGATACTGTACACGTAAGAATGTAGGTACAAGTGGAGGGAACAGTTTTCATACCTGTCCAGAGGTCCCGTGTGTACTAGGCTCTGTCTGAAGGTAAGGCTCTCAGGGGTCAACCTGTGTAGTTCGATCTATCCAGGTCTTCACTATGCCAGCTACTGAAGGAAACTGGGGGGTGTCAGTGTGTCCGTTGTCACTGGTATGTAACTTACATCAACCAGCTAAATATAGACCCCAAACACTCCAACCACTCACATTTCTTCAGCATAAGTGGAGGACATGATGGAACAGTGGGCTCCTATACTATCAGGGAATGCAGTTCAACGATGTTCTAGGAATATTTTCTTCCAAAGGCTCAGGTGTGTATGTCTCTATGCTCGTAGGAATGGCTTAACCGTACAATGCTTCTTTTGCTGGGGAGAAGACCATCTTGAAGAGTTATAAACTAGGAAATAGAACTGCACTGTACCTACCTGGTGGACCTTCAGCCTGTACAAGGTCATCTAGCCTTGGCACACATGACACTGAATCGTTTCTTCCGTTACATAAGAGTTCTCACATACTATCGGCTCAATACAATAGGCTTTTTATTCAGGATTGTATTTATTAATCTGCTTATTTTATGAAATATAGGATTTCAGAAGAATACGGCTTTAATTTGTATTTACAGTCCCAACACACTTTTCTTCAGTGCAGAAGTCCTTTAAAATTTTATCGGTGAGTTCCAACAGTGACTTACTTTACAGTATGTCAAATGGTAAACACTTTTATTTAAAATAGTGCTTTTAATTGTTCACTTTGAGTATGAGGAGCACACAGAGCCTATGGCAAGCAGGGCAATTTCAATGCGATGCCAGGTAACACATCACTTAAAGATAAAACTACACAGCTGTGCCTCTCCAAATCTGTCAAAACATAAACCCACTAATACAGTGCAGAACTCCTTTCAATGAAGCCAGTTTTTTTTTTTGACAGAGGAAGAGATAAACTCTACCACGTCCTCACAGATGAACCCTGTCTATGCCATGTCCTGATGTTTCTGTAGCCTTTTACTATTTTCAGACTATGTCCTCCTTGCCCTCTCACATAATCAGATAACCAGCTCATCCATCTTTCTCTTTAGTCTAATCATCTGTTGTTTATTGCCCTGGTTTGACACTTCCTCAATTTGTATTGGACCATGCAGTGCCTCTGTTTAAAAAAAAACAATATGAATGCCCATGCTTTTTATCATGTGAAAGCTTGAAAATACAATAAGGTTCCTAACCCCTACAGATACGTTTAGCCGTTTTGTTTAATCAGCTAAAGGCAGATTTGTAAAATTGAATTTTGCAGGAAATTTCTTTATTGCTTACTCCAATGAAACAGATGAAAATGTGTGTGTTCTTGTATGCCACCGTGCTTTAACCTAAAAATATATGCAGTATATATATTATTTAATAAGTAACAAAAAGTCCCTTCACATACGATACATTCCCCTTATCATACATACATGCGAACACAAAACAGTTTTTCTGATTAAATGTATTTGCACTTGTGAATTCATTTCACATTTTAGTGTAATGAGTTCTGACACTAGATGCAGAAGAACAGAAGCCTAAAGGCAAAACACAATAATATAGGTGCATAATATAAGACATATTGGTTGTCTGGTTCTCAGGTGAAGTCTCATGCTTTCAACATCAGTAATAATAAAACAAAATGGCTAAATAAGAGATGAAACCAAAGAAATAACCTTAATTATATCAATATACAGGCATTGAAGACAGTTTCTACAAATCTACAGTATATAGGAGATACATGAGTGTATAGTACATATGCAAAAACATTTTGTAGACATTTAAAGGTTTTGTTCTAATTTATTTTGGAATGCTGCACTACACTGGCTTCATAGAAAGAGATCATAATGTTACGAACAAAAATCTTAGACTCCACGATCTTATATGAGCAAGCACATTTTGGCTCGTCGTCTGTTAAACAAAAATGAGTAAAAATACATTTTTAGTAAAAATATATAAAGCCATAAGATTTTTATTTAATTAAATGGGTCAATGTTTTTCTTGTTGTGTGTGCTTTGTTAAAAGCTTGGTGGAATAATGTTGCTCAGCTTCTGTAATGGCATTACAGCAAGTGCAAGAATCAAAAACCATAATTTCCACAGTTTAAGGTATTATCAATGAAGAAGGATGTAATTTCTGCATCATTTTCTCAGTGTATGGTGCAGAAATGCTTTATTAAGGAATACACCAAATAGAACGTTTTACTGTATGAGGCTGCATTTTTCTTCTTGTAAATCTCAACATCACTGAAGCCTTAAACAGCAAAATAATCTTTGCTATTACTAGTCACAACATTATTCCGTTTGTTTCTCAGTGATTACCCAACAATCTCCTTGGTAACAGGTCTATGAATATCACTATAGTGGACATACTGTACTCAACCCTGACAGAATGCCTGAACAGCAAAATGATGTGTTAGTATTTCTACTATGTACCTGGGGACATTTGAGTGTGTTTCCTATACTGAAGTCTTGCACTCTTACCTCAGATCCTAAAGTGAGACTTACAGTAAATGAACTGTTCGCAGCTGTGGTTGCTGTGCTGTCAAAGTTCTCATTTGTTATCATCATCATGTACGAGAGCCTGCTTATCAGATTGTGATTTAATATGATAATAAACTATCTATGTTTTACAAATTTCACTTTTATGATTAAGTTACCATATTTGAAGAAATTAATAGTTAAATCATTGTCTTTTACCGATTGGTCAGGTGACTGAGGGTAGCTGAATGTCTTACAGACAAAAGCGGCTATTTTTTCTGAACCTGCTGTCCTTTCACAATACTTTGGAAGGAACTCTGCTGTTGGATGAAAGTATGCACTTTAATTTTCCTATTGTACGGTATGTCTGATGTTTACTTTTGTCAAGTAAATATACTGAATAAAAAAAGACATGACTGGTAGTCCTAACTACTGTATGTGTTTTCATGAATGTTACTGCTTTTTAATTACAAAGGGCAGTAAAAACACACCTGTTTGAAAAACAGCCTAGTTACAGGTGTTTAGTTTCCTATATGGAAACATGTAGGCAAAAGCATTTTTGGCACAGCAATATTTGCTTTCTAATCTATGACAAAGGAATAATTTAGTTTCACTAGCTTGTTGTTTTCACTTCTTTCTTCTTTCTTAGCGATTCAGTGGTATTTTCGAACAAGAGGTCTGTCTTTGTCCTGAGTTTGGATTTAAAAAGGAGTTCAGAATTCAGGCAGAATACTTAATTAGTTCTAAACTGTTCTTCCAACTTTAAGAAAAGTTGCAAAAGTTAATGTTCATTTTCTAATCAGGGTAAGAATGTACAGTACACCAGGCCATCACAGGACAGACACACACCAGGGCCGATTTTCCCAGAAGTCAATTAACCTACAGTACTAGTGTGTTGTTGGACTGTAGTTGGAAACCAGAGCACTCCAGGTCTGAAACTGAACCCAGGGCATCAGCCCTGTGAGGCAGAAATGCTGACCAGTATACCACTGTGCCACCCAAAGACATAGATTAAATGTAAATGTACATTCCCTATTTTGTAATGCTGTCTCATGCTCTGTGCTTGTGCTTGGATTGCTCTGTGGATGTGAGGTTAGTCACTACTGACATCTAGTCTCTAGAAGATTATACTGGCTGATATAAGAAATGCAAGTAGGTAATCAGCAATGATGATTTTGACTTTGATTTTAGATTTAGAAGTAGAACTGAACGTGAGACTGAACTTTACCAAAGATATCTTATAATTTATAAGTACAATAAATCAATGTTAAAATCTGGGAATTCACTTAGTGGGTGCACTGTATACTTTCACTTTTCCATTGGGGGTTTCAATGTGTCAAATCACTCAGCACTGTTAGTAGAATAGGGGTATCAGTACACAGTGATAGGAATGCACACCGAAAATAGACTGCAGACAAATGGGTTTTTAAATCAGGACCATAACGTAAGGATGACTTAATGCTAGGTAACTTTAGAGGCAACTTTGCAACACCATGAATAGCCGAGTGTCATTTCTATAAAACTAGTGGCAAATATTCACAGACACACATACAGTATATAATTTCCCATAGTTTTAATTCAAATCTATATAGTTAAAGTACACTATATTGTACTTGTAGCCATATCCAACAGCTTATCTTGTTAAAGACCAGAACCGCACTTTGAAATATGGCTATAAAACTGTTTAGTTTTCCTCATATTGGTGACTTCTGTAACCTTTTAGGTTTTTAAAATGCATCAATCTTTAGTTTACGCACTGTAGCAATCTGTACAATAAAACTAATTTAAATTATTGGAAATACATGAATACATACTGTATTTTATTAAAATTCTTTAAAATTAAAAATTGAACTTTAATATTAAAACAAAGGTCAAGAGCATTAATTAAAAGTGCAGATCAACTTACAAGGCCTGCTTTGGGCAGGGAGAACATTTCACAACCTTGGAGCAAAGGAACAGAAAATCTCCCAGGATTCAGTGCCTAGTTTAGAGAATCAATGGATGTCCAGAATACAAATAGTATGCAATTGTCTAAGGAGATAAAAGTTCACAGATATAGTCAGGACCTAAACCATTCAAGACTTAAAAGTTGAGTGCAACTTTTTTTAATTGTATTCTAAAACCCACACAAAACAGAAGACATCTGATCATATATCTTAGTTTTAGTGAAATTTCCAGTAGCTGAGCTCCAAACATTTTGCAGCTAGTTTGAATACACAATAAGCACTGTATTACAATAATGAAGTCTAGCAAAATCATGCAGTAGGTTATCTATAACAGGTTAGTAGAGACATGAACAGATATGGGAAATGTCACTAAGATTAAAATAGACACCCTCACAGCATTATGAACATGAAGTTCACATGCAGAAGAACAGAAAGGTATCAGGTATCAAAAACGACACCAAGATCTCTGACCTGGTCAATTGCACTAATTCCAACACTGTCAGCGATCAAACTTAAGATGACACAGATGTGCAGTTGATAAGGAGAGCCAAAAGGCATTATTTTGGTTTTGTCAGAGTTCAGATATGAAACATTTTGTTGCAGTCTTATTTGACATCATATAAGAAACTATAATGTATAACAGAGGAGACTGTTTTTCGTTCATTTCAACTTTGTGAGATCAGAAATTTGGAGAAATTTGGAAATTTGGAAAAACCAGAAATCACCAGTGTACTTCTCCCTACTCTTATTGAGAAATACCCGGGGATCTTTAATGACCACTGAGAATCAGGACCTCAGTTTAATGTCTCATCCAAAAGATGGCGCCCAATACAGTATAGTGTCCCCGCCACCCTACCAGGGCATTAGGACCCACACAGACCACAGAGTGGGAGCCCCCCCACTGGTCCCACTAACACCACTTCCAGCAAGGACCATAGCTTCCCAAGAGGTCTCCTCCATCCAGGTACTGACTAGGCTCAACCCTGCTTAGCTTTAGTGGGTAGCCAGCTGCAGAGCTGAGAGAGCTGCAGGGTGATATGGCTGCTGGATTAATATATTCTATTCTATTATTACAAATTATTTCATATCAGCCATAAAAATTTTAAACCTTGACATGTCAGTTCCAGTAATACTGTCACTCATCCATTCTGCAGAATAATGGATAAAAACAATTCCGCACACTTATTGGTATAAATAACCAGGCCACACTGGAGGCCTGTACATTGAAAGAAGCCAGAAGCCCAGTAAACGTAAAGTAAGTTACCAAAACTATAATAGGATACAGTAAAAGAAAATGTACATATTATGCACTTATGTACAGTATGCTTCCATTTTCAATACCCATGTTAGGTTGTGATAGATTCAAACCATTACATTTTTTTAGGGTCAAAATATGGTCAAAAACCTATTAACATACAGGAAGATGTCAGGATCTGATTGTCTGAATAAAGTTTCTACTGCAAGTATATCTCAATACTAACAGCCTATGTACCACCAATACCTTATTAAAACATTTACTTTACATAACAAAAACATGATTGAGGGAATTATTATATCTCTAATTTGTGTACATTACAGTATATGAGCAGAACATAAATAAATACAGTAGGCAGATAATCTGGATTCAGGCCAAAATGGTCCATCAGAGCAGAGCGTATCATGATTTACATGCATTAAGTGAAAAGAGAGCAAAGGGACTCCCCCCTTAATGGGACACCAGACCATAGCAGAGCCTACACCCAGCCAGCTGGGTGGACTGGAGTATCTGGGGTAAAGTACTGTTCAGCACCTCCCTTAATGTACAGCAGCAGTGCCTACAGTAAGGACTATCTGTAGTCAGGACTTAAACACACTACACATGAATTGTGACCCCAGAGTCTTATCTAGTATGCTACATTGCCCCTAATGAATTTATAAATGGATTTATTTTTGTCTTCAATTAGCCCCTTGTTTGGCCATTGTGCCTTATTGTTAGTTAAGAAGAAATGGGTTGATCACACAGGATAGTTAATCACATATCCAAAAGACAGTTTCGTTAAATGCGGTATACAGTATATGAATTATGTATGAAAAATTATGTGGTTTGTTCCCTGATGATCATATTAAATATTACTTCACACATTTTAGCATTTTTCACTTTCAGTTTGTTGTAATAAAATGGTACCATGTGACAAAAGTTTATGAAAAGAAAAGACACTGAGCCAAGGACAGTGTGAAAGTTGTTATGTTTAATGATAAATTCTGAGGCAGTGAAAATGTTGTTCGTATCATAACATATCTTATTTTTTTTAAACAAAAGTCTTATTATATTGAAAGGAATTGAACTAATAAATGCTAGAGGATGGATTTTTGAAAAACCCTTTCTCTTTGCAGATACAGTATACAGTAATTATTCTGAAGGATATCTGGGTGTTCATTTGTCGTGCTTTCACAGCAATTACAATAAATACTCCAAGTCCAATTACTGCTGAATACTGTAAGCTCTTAATGAGATACTGTTGACATTCCTAGAGTCTAAAACAGAAACCTGAAATAAGCACTTGTATGCAATAATAATAACACAATACAAATCCTCTAAAAAGAAAATTTCTCATGGGATATTATGGAGAAAGCCATTCCTGTTAGAGTAAATTTTATAGAAATTGCTTTATATTATTTTTTCACAATGTCTTCAGAAATACGGTACAGGTGAAATGTGAAATGTCCTACTTATTATATTTTCAATAAGATACATAACAGATTTACAGCAGGAAAAAAAAACAGTATAAAAAATTCTTAAGATGATCTCCATAGTTTAAATACTTTACTTTTTAAGGAAAAGGGACTTGTGGAATTACTGTATAAAAAAATACATTTTGTAGTTAAATGTCCTGCTATAAAATGTGACCAACAGGGACCAACAACTGTTTATGAATGTCAATGTTCAACTAATATTTTAATAGTAGTCTTAAATGTCACTTTAAAGCACAATTGCCAAACAATACACTTAATATGTTAGACAATGTATGATTCAGTTATGCCATCAATATGTTTTTACTTGAGTAGTTTCTGAAGTATCATCCAATTACCCACAAGATAATTCTTGTCTTAGAATATTGTTAAAATCTTAGAGATGACCAGATCTCATTTACACACCTCATTGTACAAAGATATTTCTAACTCAGATACAGGGTCCTTAAAAATAAAAGTTTAATTGTGCTTTATGATGACAATTCTTAAAATATGAAGTGTAGATTATAACAAAATCAGGCACCATCATGTCTAAATGTATATTCACGGAGCTGGTTAAAACTACAGCTTAACTAAAATGAAATCTGGCTAAAAATGAAAAAAAAGAGACCAGCATGTTTTAAGACCAGCGCAAGTTGTTATGAACTTAAAAGATTTTAATAAATCATAAAGTTAAGCTATCATCATGCATATTACAGTTAACTCCTATGAATGGGTTGTAATTGAAATGTTAAACTGTACTTAATTGCAATAATAATGGTGTCATAAAATAAGGTTCATTAAAATAATAGCAATTTATTTGTTTTCTTCAAATGTTTTTAAAATCTCCCATTAGAAGGCAAATATGATCTAGAGACTTGGCTGTTTTAAATATAAATAGTGTTTTAACCATCAAAAATATGATAGAATCAGATTCACTACTCCATTTATCACATTACATCAAGTAGTTTAAAAGTGCTTTTGTAAGAAAAAAACATCTACTGATAATTCAGAGTTTCATAACTTAATTTGTATTTTGAAAATTAATTCTAGGATTGTGGTTGTCTGCTAATGTTATTTGTAAAATTGTTCTTCAAAGGGGAATGAGAAATTAATTTTAAAGACGTGAGTAGCTTATGTTTCTTTTACTCATTACACACACAAACGCACTGAACCAAACAGATTTTACTAGTGAAGCTGAGCAAAAACCAGTAAGAACAAATTTATAAGAAATATTTGGTGAGCTCTACAGTGATAGATACAACATCATTTTTATAATCTACAAAATTATATTCAGCCATACACTTTAAGAATGAACATAGACAGCACACTATATCTTAATCTCTGCTGTTTTGTGTAGACTCAATCCATCAGCGTGAAACTGACACTTCCATTTAACATGATCTATTATGTATTTAGCAGTTTATCACATACTCATCACCATAGTCTTACCTGCAAAACACACTATATGTTTAACAATTTCTAAGATTCTTGAATAAACATAACATCATGCATTGCAAAGTATGCGTCTGCCAAACATCTACTCGTGAAAAACTTTACAGCAGCTGTAGCAATGCGATTCTCCTTAAACCACTGTGTCATTTCTTTCTAATAGCCTCCCTCCATTTTTCTCTTTCCAGGACCTTCTCTATAAGAACAGAGAGGAATATCACTTGTCATTACCACAATCTTCTTTCACAGCAGAATGCTTTTATCAAAATGAATGTGTTAAATAAGCTAATTTTATATCATCCCGTGAAGAATACTGGATTTCACACCCTCACTCTGGTTTTCACATTCAGCAAGCAGCTTTCTGTACGACAACAGCCAAACATTACTGGGCCCATCTCTGGTATTATGATGAATGAAAGTGGCAAAATTGAGGAACGCAAAAAAAAAGTTGCGATGAAGAATTACAAGAGCACACGAGAACACATACACAAATGAAAAAAAAAATCAGAAATCAAAGGAAAATCCCAGATTATGTTAATTAAAAAATGGAATTCAATAGCACAAAATTAGAAAACAATTCATACACTCTTGCTCTCATTTGCAGGCACAAACGCTCAATGGAAAAACACTTGTGTTTCAGGCCTGTTGTAAACAGTATGGTAAATAATCTTCAAAACATACAGTATTTCTAGTGCTTCAACATCATGACACATACTATTATGGAAACATTATTAATCTATGTTTTAATGCTAGCTATTTTTTCTTCAGTCACGTTTAAGCTTCACATACTTACACAACATCACATATTTATTTCTGCAGTGAGTCTTTTGAAATGAAGTACAATCAACAACAAAAGTGCACAAGAAGTAGAGATAGTGAACTCTGAGATAGGTTCAATTTTCACATCGGTCTTGCCCAAATAAAAAAAAGCTAGAAAAAATAATATCAAAAATGGATTATTTATTCCAGCTTTTGTGTCTGCTTCCTGTGTTTTCCTTCCTATGCAAGGAGCAGCTGGAATAGTACCCCAGTGTGTTTAGTTTTATGCTGAGCCAAATAAAACAGCTTGTACTGTTTAGAATCGAAATATCTCTGTATTTCAACATTGGACCTTAAATGTGGGTAAAGTCCAGTACTGAATCCCAATATTACTAAACAAATGTTCATGCACTAGGATTATTATTATCGTGACTAATTTCTCAAAATCAAACATAACTCAGTTCTCTAATGAGTAGCTCCAAAAGACATGTCTTGCAGAGTTTCAGACCTTGCAGGCCTTTAAAGTGTTGCCTATTGGTATCGTTATTTAGTATATAATGGCAATATCAAGGTAATGACATAGTTGGATTCCAAATACTACAAGTATTCCACTTGGCAAGTTCAAAACACTTATCTCCTAAAGAGCGCAGGCCCTAATGATGTTGTGTCCTCTCCTGATTTTGTAAAAAGAAGTTACTTTGCAGTAGGTGCTAAAGCCTCAAATGAGGCATTGCCTGGCTGAATTTAATTGTTTAGTTTGAAGACATCTGTAGTTCAGTCACTTTTAAGAGGGGGTCATGCCCATGACCGGTCTCTGCAATTTGTGATATACTATAGATGGCTTGTTTACTCAAGGAATCAAAACAATTGATTTAAAATGGATAAAATATTTCACCATGTGTTCGAACATTTTATGACATTGCCGTATAGAATGTCACACTGCTATGCATTGTCACAAAGTGTGTTACTAAGCATGGCTTCTATTCACTAATCACATTTTAAACTGTGATTATGATACATGTGAAGATGAATGGGGTGAAGTTACTCTGGCTTCAGAGCAGTGTGATAGAGACAGTTAACCATGAAATGTTATATTCTACACACAGCAAGAAACCAAACACTACTGGGGAATTTAAGCACTTTGCTCTGTTCACCTTAAGGAAGCAGAGCACTTTTACTGAGCTTATATTTAGAATTCTCTGGAAAGATGTGGCCTGTAACTATGTCCCTGGCAACTTAGCCTTTTCCCAAATGATATGAAAATGTCAAAACCTATTCTGAACAGAAGCCTTCCAGGTGAGGCAAACAATCTGAATGTATCGTGCTCTTTCTGTATTTTACTGTCTTACTTTCCCATTTCTGCATATTATTAAAAAAAATCTATGCCTAGTTTTGCATAGCTTCAACCATTTATCACAGTGACTTACTTTCTGTAATAAAAATAAAGGAGTGTGGAAACATAGCTTTACAAATAACAATAATAAATTACGGTTTCCAAGCTCTAGGATACACATTATAGTTTGGAGTATTTATTGATCTCCCATATGCCCCATAATCAGACCTTATATCCATTATATTGGATTCAGTCACTGACTTTTGAGGCTGGTAGGAGTATTTGAAAGGGAATCCATACTGGCTAGATGATGCCGGTGCTGAAGCAATGCTCCTTGATGGAGACATGGAGCCTAGTTGCCCATAGAAACGATTTCTGCTTTGCAGAGATGGCTCATAGGAGACTCTTTCTTTCCATTCCGCAGGTGGCTCTGGGAGTGTTTTCCTTTGGGCAGCAGAAATGACATTAGAGGCTATAGACTTCTGGATGTTCTGAAAGGAAAAGGCTTCATCTACGAGACCCAGGGGGCTCCGAGCAGCAGCCTCCCAGGGAGTTGGTGGCTTACTGCCTCGATCCAGCCAAGAGGTCTGTCTTTCTAACGGCCCCTTAGCTGGCTGGAACACTGGACTGGATACGGGTGAGTCATAGCCCGGCAGTGTTGGCATCCTCCTGGGAAGTGACAGGGAATAGCTTCTCCCAAGTCCCTGGAAGGAAAAGTTTTAGAAATGATACAATGGAAGCAAACCAAATAATCTCCTGGCCTACTTCTAAGAGGGTCCTCAAAATTAATTAGGAGACCTACTTGATTGTTTCTGGAAGCCTCGGCTCTATTCTGACTTCGACATATGGCTATATCCATAAATTAACAGCTATAAAAATGTTGGTCAAGTTTCCTTAAAAGTACTCACCGGTAATCATAAAATAATCTTTCTACTCTTAATGGCACACAGTTAAAACCTTTCACAAAATTATCAGTAAAATAGTAAATCCTGTGTGAATGTCATACCAGAAGCCAAAAGTAGTTTGTTACGTTCTGGTTAAGCACTGGCAAAGAGCCACTTATGGAGCCAAACCTTGAAGCTGCAGGCTGCTTAGAGCTCATGTAAATAAGATGAGTAAGATTACAGAATGTGTAAAGATCTGTCTGTAAGCAGATCATGGAATCATTTTTCATTTGTTCAAGAGTACTATATTTGTGGACAATTGAGCCCCAACTCACACATTGCAAACAATGGATTGAAACCATTGCTAGCCCAGAGAATACATACAGTATATGCCCCATTGAACATGTTTAACTTACAGTATTTATTTAGGACTTATCTTTTGTAATACCCATGTCTCTCTCGGCATGATATCAACAGCTCACCATTTCACCAGGAAAGCCAGAGTATCACTAGTCCTTGTTCATTAGTTATTTTGCATAAAATCTGTGAAAGATGATGCTCCAGTACAAAAAGCAGTCTAGTCCAAACAATGGCCCACACTAAAAACCAGCTCTTCAGGAAAGTGAGACAGACCCTTACGACTGAAGGTATACTGGTTTGATCCTTTATTCTGGTATCAGTCTGGTATCTTCGTTATCCTTCACGGCCCTACAGGGTAGCAATTCAAAACAATCTGCTTTGTATTTCAACCCCTGAAATGCTGACGTCTGAGAATTTGATGTCAATTTTTCATTTGAATAAAACAGAGAGACTAAACAGAGAGAGTAAAAAGCCACCATATTGTAAAGTGCTGATTTTTTAGATATACAGTCTCTTGACCCATTTAGACATGGAATATATTTTGTGTGAAATTTTATAATCCAATATAGTGAATCATGCTGGTTGTTTTTCTTACGTTGACTGTATTGTCAATATAACGCTATTCTAATATCTAATGTGGAATTAAGTTGACAGGACAAATATCAAAGCTGGATTTTCACGTTATATTGTTTGCCATTGTTAAGCAAATAGACAAAACTGATCCACTGACTAGAATGACTTGAATGCCAACATGAGCAAAAAGGAGCTTTTTCCAGAGGTGCTGTGCATGAGTTAAGCCCTTGTGTGTGCCAGAGAATGTGAAAAATGACAAGCGAAGCATGTGATCTGCTGCTGACATCTATATTTTTGATTACCTGAAAGCCTTATATCGCGCCAAGTATGAATGCTTTGAATTTTGTACTTGTACCAATGTTATTTGACAACCATGGCTAACAGATCTCTTAGAAAAGCCATTAGCCATCTGTTAATCAATTGAAAAATATTTAATACTTTCAGTTCAAATCTTTCTGATTTTTAACACTTCCGTTGATAATCAAAAGCTAAATAAATTTCTGCAGTCACTTGGCAAAATATCACCTGCCATTGTTTGAATAAAATTAATTGTCAGAAGTGATTAAGAAAAGTTCACTTTGGAAGATTTTGGAGTTCATTTCAGAACAGTGAGAATTAGTGAGAAAGAAGCCTTCAAATGTGTTTGGTTTTCTTACAGAAAACATAAAATAACCAGCATAATTTTTAAAACTGACTACACCTTTGTCACTAAAATAATTTAAAAATACAAAGCTCATTTCCCAAGTCTTCTCACACCAATTGATTTCTTCAGACACAGTTTTAGTGGCATAGAGTTTAAACCATTAATCTTTAATTGACTACTGTATATTCTTCTATAGAATAACAGCAACTGAATATCTGCATTAGGATATTCAATGGACAAGTACTGCTGAAAGTGCATATGGGTGGAAAATAAAGCTTCATCTCTTGAGATTATTCTGTCCGCAGAAATTATTATGACAAGAATTCTGACAGTAAAACAAGAGGTGTGTGCTACCACCATCTGGTGCATAACTGTAACTACTCCCTAATTTACATTACACAAGCTGAGTAAAGAATCTTCTATAAAATAATATTTTAAAAAGCACATATATAGTATATGGGGCCTAAAACGCATGAAATAAGAAAGTTCTCACTGAATTGAATTCATACCCTGGGCTTATACTTACAACTATTGAATTTGCTTACAAAATCAATACAATATTTTTTCATCCCGTGATGATCCTTTCTAAGCATGAATCAGAATTTCCCCGTTTCTTCAGGCTTTTAATTATGGCCACCTTACAAAGGAAAAATACAAAAGTATTGCAAAATTACTTCACAAGAATGAAGGGATTAATAAACTACCAGTTTGAAATTACACATCACTAAATCCATTTGATGAATTTTGCTGAAGTTCATTAATTTAAATCTATTGTTGACCATACCAATGAGTATTGAGTCCCCCATATGTCTGAAATGATCTTTTCAGAGATACTTTTTTATGTTTTTCTTACTGTTGAATTACTGTCAGTTAACCGGTGAATAGTTAAATAATGATAAATATACTGTATGTTTGGAAAGAGCATGATGACCAAATGGCAAAATGATCTTAAAATTAAGAAATTTGGAAGCTGGGAGGCAGTATGATGTGTTTCTATTGTTTTCAATGCTTTTATTGAGCTGTAAAACTATTTTAGGCACAATGTTTTTTAGAGCAGCATTCTTTGGCAACAGCATTGTCATGTGCCACTGTCTGCTGATCTGTTATTCTTCTATTTGACCCCTTTATTTACTTATATTCAGAATTTCCACTCACACTAAATCACCTTTAGATAGTTATTATAATAAATTATTAGGATCACTTTCTGTGATATGAGCAGGCCTCTGAATTGACAGGAATGCTTCACAAATGAGTCTGGAAATGAAGTCACAGTTTAGTCTCATAGGTTTACAGGTATTTACACATACAGTATTACAGCACAGTATATAGCAGAACAGTTTGTGTTTGTCTTCCTCATATATTAAATAAGACAAGAAACTACCTAGTATTTTTTAAACATATATTTCTTGTATTACATTGTTATTATCTTTAATTTGGAAAGTGCAAAAAAAGAACATAAAAATACTCAGTTATTACACATTTATACTAAACTGAATGTTCTTATTTACTGATAAGCGTTTAACAATTATAGCCACTAATCAATTCACAAATTAAAAGCTGATTAATATTGGTCATTTGGACTGAGAAAATCAGTGCAAATGAGGTCAAAGGATTAACTTACAAGAAATAACTGCTTTTAGAATGCAAGTGAAAGCATTAAATTGTACTGTATACTGTATGTACAGGTATCTGTTTTTATAAAACATATATGGGACCACAAAATCAAATCTTTGAGTAAATTAAACCAACGCTTATAATTGTCGTTTGAGCAGACAATTAAAACCTTAAAAGTAGGTGACTTGACTTATCTGAAAAAATAGTATACAAATAATTGTTATGCAAACTAGAAGACCATGCTGTCATTTAAGACTGAGATATCTGTCCTTCATATAAATTTTAATGGTCATGCACCAGCCCCCCCCTAAAGAGGCCTATAAATAGGTGTGCCCCGTGCAAGCTGGTTTCTGGAGCTGGAGTACTGCTAGGATGACCTTCGTCACTGTTCATTTCTGTTTCAACACCTGTTGTGTGTTAAGTTCTTTAGTTTCCTCTAAGTCCATTCACTTTGACTAAGCCTTAAGGAGCACAGAAGTAAAAATAGATTGAATCACTAACTGTACTGAGAAGGAGCAGAAATGTTTCTAATTGCAACAGCATGAGGGGGGTTTGCCACACGAGCATGAGAACACCTGAAAAAGTTAATTTTGTTCATTTTGTCACAGAATCTTTGTGCAAAATTAGATCTTTAGGAGACTATTGTGTTTCCATGCTGTACATACTAGTTAAGACACAAAACTTAGAGCAACCATATTGCTTATTTAACAAGTCAGTTGCTTTCATTTTAAAGACAAAGGGCCTTGGGATTATGAGGCCAGATAACAACTTTGTCACAAAACTTTTTTTCCAAACATCAGGTATTTTTACATGCTTTAGCAATTGTCAGACTGGGTTACACGTTTACACCTGGATGAGGATGGGATGAATGAGGGCCTGACACTTTTTTATTCTGCTGTAGGTGTCCTTAGGTACCTAGAGTGTTTTTAACCTTATTTGGTGTGACATCACAAAAAAAACTCTTAGAACTGAAATGCACCCAACCCCAGCAAAACCTAACTCGTTGTTCACCACTGCTTAGGTATTCCTGTCACAGTTAGCTAGTGACATGGTTTGGTCCTAAATTAGCCATGTGTGTATGATGGGGTTCAGTTTGTGCTCCATTCAGAAGAAACATTGCCATTCTTGCTATTCTTTATATACTGAAACTTTACAATACTGGAATAAAAAAAACAGGCAATGCCTGTTTGAATTCAAGCCACTCTGAGAATATATTTATTTTTGTCAAGTTTAACATTTGAGGTTTCACCTGCCTAACACTTTACATATTGCTTGCTTTTTATTTTTTAACCAAGTTTACAGGAGGGTATCCATCCATCTGTTTTCTAACTGCATCTTCCAATTCAGGGTCATGGGGGAGTTAGATGAGATAAGATCACTTTATTTGCCATATACAATTTCTAGTATTAGGGATCTTTCTTTTCACATACCCCAACTTGCTCTCCATGACACACAGACAGGGAGAGAAGCTTGGGGTCAGAGCGCAGGGTCAGCCATTTATACGGTGCCTCTGGAGCAGTTGGGGTTAAGGGCCTTGCTCAGGGGCCCAACAGAGGGATTCCTCTGCCGGCTGTGGGATACAAACCGGCAGCCTTCCAGCCACAGGCACAGATCCTTAGCCATAGAGCCACTGCACCGCCCTTGGAGTTGGAGCTTATCCCAGCAAGGAAGAGGGAATCTTCAAATTTTAAATGTTCAAATTTAAATGTTTTTGAATTCAAATATCACATAAGATGAAGACCATCTTGATTTTATCATGATGTCTCTCCTAACTTTTCTGCTGTTCCTCAACTCTATTACAATATTATCTCAGGTTTGTCTTTTTAACAGTAAATAATTTGTAATAATCGTAAGTTATATACTGCATGTAACAGCAATATATGTACTTCAGCTGTGGACTTGGGTATTATTTGTCATTTTTGAAGTTACTACCTATTCCAGTAAACACAACATCTGAAAAGAACATTTATGAGAAGATATTACTACTTTTTCATAGGCTTAGGTTGGTGTTCTCTATTACTGTATACTGCTCATTTCCTGTGGAGATATATTTTGAGAATAATTTTCAGACACTGCTTTGGATGGAATACTGTATGTTATTTGGCTCACACATCAGTCTAGGGGTTTCTAAATTTCACTTTCTAAATGGCATTTGCACCTCCTTAACTAAATTATTTCTGTTAGCATAAAATAACCCAATCTAAGCAGATACAATCAAAGAGAGTTATAAAGAATACAAATCAAATGCACACAGTAAGTGACTAAATAAAATAACAAAATTAAAGCATATTAACTGCTTTTGGGTTAATTAATTGAGCCAACACTATACAAAGACTTCAATATAGCCATTGACGGAAGGGGGATCGTGTTAAGTTTAGGATCTAGCTTAGGAATTACACCTCTCTTTAAAATAGAATTTGTGTGGAATTGCATGATGCAAGGCATAAACATGTGGCAGTAGTCATGTTCCAAACATAATTCCGCTGATCAAGTGAGGTCTTTCTTCCAGAAATATGTCAGTCACGTCTGACTCACCAGCAGGAAATTAATACGAGTGGGAATAGGAGTTTTCAGCACTTACCTTCATTTCTAAAACAACATTACAGTTTAGCAAATGTTGATCCTCTCAGGTTGCTAAGCATAAATGAATACTTTTCAAGGGATTGGATGTTTTTATACTGTTACCCATAACCTATTAATAGAAAATTATTTGACTCATCTTGTAGTGCTTTAAGAACAGGAAAGCTCCAGTTTAAAGACTATTACAGTATATGATGTTATACAACACACTATACAGCAGATAACCAGGAGGAATTAGCCATCAAATATTAAGGGCTAACATATTTTTGCTCAGCAGCCTATAATTGATCCAACCCTATGAGCCAATGCAGCACGCCAACATCAAAGCAATGCAGAATTTCATTTTTCAAAGCCTTTGACTTCATTACAAATTTACCCTCATTTCTATCTCTATTTTTGAAATTTACTCGATACATTGTTTTGCTCTTAAAGACACCAATCTCAATATAAATAAACATAAAAAATATAAGGATATTCAATAGAGATTATTTCTACATTGAAAAGATGAAGGAAAGAACAAAAATGCTTTTCAGCTATAGAACCTTCATACATTGTGCTTTGTTTTATTTCCACTTTTCAGTGTGGAATTAATATCTTTTTGCCGATTTGCAGCCTATATGCAGACACCGGCCCCCACTCGAACCCAAAAGAGACTGACCTCATTATCTTTTTCATTGAAACCTGGCCTTTCATGTGGATCAAACACTGTATGAGGCTGGTTAACAGTGAGCCACCACTGTCTCAAACTGTGTGCCACCACCAAAGTCCAAAATGTAAAAATTAAACCCACTTACTGCCACGTCTGTTCCAGTGCTTGCTGCTTATTTGGTTTAATATCTTCCCATCAGAGTTTATGTTTTAAAGTACTTTGGTTATGCAGAGTTTGTTTGCTCATAATGGTTAATGGAAAGATAAGACAACTGTCACAGTGGCATATTGAGAATCCAGAGCTTTAGGCATCTGTTACTTTTTGCCCTGTCAGGATGATAAAATTAGAGAAAAGGAAGCCTCCCTAGAAAGAAAGATCTAAATTAAATTTAACATTGAATTTCTAAGGTAAACCAAGTAAGAGCTCAGTAGAGAACTGGCACATATTCCCTTGGCAACTGCAAAAACATTAACAGTGTCCAATAATGTTCTTACATTAGCAGGATTATTTTCATCATCATCTCTTTAGGGATAATTTAAATCTTTTACTATGCACCATGCACAGATTTTTAGAAACAATGAGCAAGCTGTCATTTAAATGCTAAATATTTTGTGTATTATGCTAGTGTTATTTGAAATTACAATGCATGGCTGTTAAAGGTAAAATAGCAATGCCTGCAGTTGGTTATAGACACTTCTAATGGAACTGTCCATTGTCAGAATGTCATTTAATCCTGGTAAGGATTGTGGGATCTTGGAGTCAATCCCAGAAGCACTATGGCACAAGACAGGACGACACCCTAGATGGCACAATGTGAAGAATCAAATTAACCTAGCTGCATGTTTTTACAAGGTGGGAGAAAATAAGAGCATCCAGAGGAAGTCCATGAGAACACAAATGAAACATGCCAACTCCATACAGAAAAGTGCATCAATTTGGAATTGAACTCAGGACCCAAAACCTGTGAGACAGCAGCTCTCACTGCCATGCCACTGTTTGCCTGCTTCTGAAATGCTGCATAATAATTGTAATTAAGCAGAAGAAGCCTGGGTATTGAAACCTTATCACGCTATAGTGCATCAACTGTAGATCTGTATTAAAAAGCTATGACTCACCTGCTAAACACATATCACTAAACCAGAATGTAATGGTGGATTTCAAGTAAGCACAAGGGAACATACTGTACATAAAAAGCTTCTATCAATACTATGTTTGTAATTCACAACTAGCAGGCAAGTCACATATGTATTCAATCTGTTTCTAAGTTATAATTAATGGTAGTAGTAGCATAAACAGAGATATCAACACAATGATATATGCTTAGAATACCTTGAGAAACAGAGTAAACTGCTGGGATAATTGCAATTAAACAGTGGGCCTCAAACAAGCTCTGGCGGGCTGTAAGCTCTGTTTGCCCTTGTCAATATATTTTCCTTCATGACATAAAGCATGTTTTTTGTAATACAAAACTACAAAGAACAAAGTTCAGGGAATGAATAGAAAAGTAAACATCTTCCATTTCTTGTATTGAAGACTGTCTGAGGAATACAATGATGAAAAGATAGAAAAGCTCGCCCCATTGAAAAGCTTTGCATCTCTGTTCTATTAACCTGACAACAAGAAGCAAATCAAAAGGAAAGAAATTACTTCCCAGTAACTAAATTGTCTATTCCTTGTAATTTTTCATTGGTGTCGGTAAACAGTAAAAATCAAGAGTAAAAAAAAGTAACTGATTCTCCCACTATTTCTATCATAGTTACTGGAAAGTAATACAGCAATGTGAACCATAGTAAATAAATGAAAAAAGAAAAGAGAGTGTTGACCTCAGTAAAATAATCTAAAAATACACAAAAGTATTGAGGAAAGAATAGTGACATTTGCAATCATGCAAAAGCAAACTGAATAAAACCCAACAAAAATGGATAAAGGTGATTTTTAATAGTACAGTGAAGAAGCTTACAGAAAGTGCACCATGGAAGAAAACACATACAAGAAAATCAAGAGGAAAAAGACAACAGTTCTGTCCAAATTGCTGCTTTTTCTTTGCTTTGGTTTAGAACCACTTGTATTTTTTGTGCTGTTTTTTTTTTGTTGGATAGATAATGTTTCACTATGACTTTTATACCTCTGTTGCCTTTGTCACCTTGGTTGTTGAGATTGAGTGAAAATAATGCAAGGTGAAATCACCAAAAAAAAAAATAAAAGTACTGAAGAAGCTCATACAAGGAAGAATAAAAGATTTTCTTTTCTTGGTATCCTTACACTAAAATGTGAGGGCCATAGCTGGGAAGCCCTGGGTCACTAGGACAACCAGAGAAACACAACCCCCCTCCCTCTCCTCCACCAAGACCAATTAAACAGATAAGCAAAATGAATGCACATTACAGGTTAAATTTAGGGGTGTCCTACTACACGTCAGGCTAGCAAAAGGTCCAAGTAACACCACATTTCTCAAGTAGGGTGTAATGAATTGAAAGAAAATTGCACAAAATCATAATGCGATCTGGATGAGACCAATCCAAAGATATTCCACCTCCACTAGTTATGGCCCTAACAATTAATTATATAAGACATTTTTATTTTGTTTCACATTCTTATGCAGTAAGTAAATGTGTTTTAGCAAAATAAAATTGCTAACGTCATCTGTAATCTTACATTCTATATCTGCCACCCAAAGTCTACTATCTAATCTGTTTCTCTCAATTTTTTTCCTACTTACATAAACAAACACATCGAAACAAAACAAAACAAAACAAACAAACAAACAAACAAACAAACAAACAAACAAACAAAAACCAAATGGACAAATTTTCCTTTGTAACACGGAGAAAAAAGCCCTCAAGCACTACAGCATTTTCCTTAATAACATTTTCTCTTCTATGCATCATTTACTTTCGCAGTGTCCCTCTCTCACCTACATCTTTCTTCAACATTCAAAAAACACATTCTCTCTGTTTAATTAACAGAGGGTATTTTAGCTTGTGAATCAATACTGATTCCCATTTTTATGTCAATTCAGCAACGATACATGTTGCATATATTTATAAGTTGAATTAATTGAATGCATACAAAAGTGCCCCTTCATGCACGCATGTAAGGGTATACTTATGAATCACTGTAAACATTAGATGTTTCAGTCTTTGATTGACCACTTATGAGAACAACTGAAAAGGTACTATCAACTGCTGTATTTCACAAACAAACTCTACTGAATCAGCTCTTTAATTTTAAGGCTTGGCTGCTGATACTACAAGGTTTTACAAAATTATCTTGTTAGTGCAATAGCCTACCATAAAAAGTATGGGTAAAAAGAAAAAAAATGACTTTCTGAAGATAGAGCAAAAGAAGTCAAAAAGCAACATTCACTTTGCTTGAAAAACCAAACCCCATTTTGACTTACCACTTACAGGAAATTCAGGTGATTTGAAAAACGTCTTAAGCTATATTTGGAACATATATATGTATAAGAATTTGACTTGGCAAGTCTCATAACCCCCTCCATAAAAGGGGTTGCTTGAGGTGGTGTTCTAAAGAAGTTTCTTTTTGCACAGAAACATTGGATCATAGAAAATACCGCACATCAATAAACACAGGCAGGTATCTTGATTAGCTGGTACCCCTTAGGGTATCATATTATGAAATTAGTTTTTTTTGTTAACACCATCTTTGTCATTTTGAATTGTAATATTGAATAGTGAATGACAAGACAGTTGCACAAAACTGAAGGTTCCAGATTATTCATATGAAAATATGAAATACTTTTCTCAGTAGTAAACGGCAATGGTCAGCTAGATAAAAATAAAAACAATAAATAAAAATAAAAATCTACACTGCTAGGGACATAATGTATATGTCACCAATTGCCTTTCTGTTATCAATCCATATCGTGTTACTTCAAGCAAAGTGTAGGTTGCTTTTCAGCAAACAATATTTCTATTCCACCGTAGCTGGCTTCCACACCTTGGCTGCTACTCCGGATTTTTTGGCTGAGAACTTAGGTCGTGGCGCTATAAACAAAGAACTGCCAGTGGTGGGCCCTACGTAGGTATTAGCAGCTGGGCTGAAGGAACCATCATGTGTGACAGGTGAAGAAACAGGCAACCCATGGGAGGATTCTCTGGCCATATAGGGCTGATGATGGGAGACAGAATACGTAGCATTCACCTGTCCAGCTGGCTTCATCGGGGCTACCGCATCATATTCAGGGGGTTGCTTTGGTGGGGCAGAGAAGGCTTTAGGTGGAGGGCCTTTTGGGTCAGAGACTGGGCCGTAGGTGAAGAGGGCAGAGTTTAGCTGGTAAGGTTGATGCTTCATGACATCAAGAGCATGAAGGACTTTGGTGGTGGTTTTCCCTTTGGTCTTGGTCTTTCCTGTGGGCCCTGTCTGACTCTGAGGCTGACTTTTAATGGCCCCCGGGGGATAGGAGGGTGATTGGATGGGGTTGTACGCCAGAGGAGGAGGTGCTCGGATGTTTGATGAATATTTCCAAGAGCTAGGCAAAGAGGGAGTTGGTGATATGGATCTGGGTTTACTGGCCTGGACGGTGGAGGAGTCCACTACAAACTTCTCCATCCGAGACTGCCTCTTGGCAAAAAGCTCAGCACCTCTTCCTCTCAAAGCTGGCATCTCAAAAGCTGGCCCCATGCCCCCAGCTGAAGCCACATTGCCAATCGGAGTGGAAGGTGGTGTTTTTGATGTATGTGTGTAGGCTGAGGCCACTGAGCGGGGTGCCGGCAGAGACACAAAAGCATTGGCCACAGGTTGTGGCTGACTCCACATATTAACTGGCTGTTGAGATGGGGAATGAGTTTGAGCTGGGGTCCAGGTACTTACTGGCAACTGCTGTTGCTGAGGTGGACTCCATACGTTAGCAGGTTTCTGCTGGGCCGTGGCTTGATTCTGAGGCTGACTCCAGGTACTAACAGGTTGCTGGTTTCGTGCCTGAGTTTGGGGAGGGGTCCATGTTCTTTCTGATGGCGGATGTTGTTGTGGAGGGGCTTGAGCAGGATTCAGAGCAGGAGTGGGGGCTTCATTTAGTGGTGGTTGGGAAGGAGGAGTCTGGTTGGCAGTTGCAGGTGCAGGAGACCAAGGAGGGGAGGCTGGATTGATGGTGGGTTTTGGAGCAACAGGAGGAGGAGTCTTCTGCTTGACAGCAGGGGACTGCAAGAAATTGCATGCCTCGGCACCTAGACTGAGATAGTCTTCTTCAGGGCCTGACTCAAATCCTGTCAGGGGATGGCGCTTGTCCCCTTTGTTGAGGAGATTGAGAAGTGCTGGGTTGGGTGACACTTTTGGGGGCTCTTTAAAGGTAAACATAGGTTTAGCTGTGTTTTTCTTCCTGGTCTCTTGAAGGATCCCAGTTTTGATAGCGGGAACAGATATCCTTTCATCTCGAGACGCTATTTGCTCTCCAAAACCTGTCGGTGACCAAACCTGGGGTTGAGCATTCACGGGAACTGGGGGAAGAACCACCCTGTATTTGTTGTCTGAGTAACTTGGTTGGTCTGACACTGGACTGGCTACACTTTTACTAGGCAAAAAGGGTGCTGCCATTCTATTCTGAACCCCTGTGAAGGGTCTGGCTGTTCTGTTGGTAACACTAGATTTCTGCATATCATTGGTTTGGTGATGTACCACTCCATTCACGCTCTGAGAAAGGCTATATTGCTGCTGATGATGTTGTTGCTGTTGTTTTTGAACATTAACATCAATGTATCCCTGGCTCACATGGGTCTGGTTCTCTGCTTTGGATTGTGTGTAGAAGTTTTCTTGGTGAGAGGTGTGCTGTGTAACCTGAGCACTCTCTGTTGTGGCTGGTTCATGAGGATCTTCCACTGGTATCCCCTTCCTCCTCATTTCTTCCTGTTCAGCCGTGATCTGATCCACCCTCTGCCTGCGCTTGGCAAACATCAGTGCCCCTTTGCCTTTGGTCTCAGGCAAACGCTCCATCTCTTCCTGGTTGTCGAGCTTCTTCTCAATCTCTAGTAATCCGGTGTCCCAGTCGAATGTCACTATGCGAGTGCGGCCCCGAGCATCCGTAAAAAAGTCCTCGTCAATCTCCGACTCACTAGTGGCCAGAAGGGTAACCTCAATTGCGTCGTCCTCGTCACCTTCTTCTTCTTCTTCGTCTGCCTCCTCCTCTGGCTCCTGCTCTCCTGTCCCGTAGCTGACTAGTGTAAACTTCTTGGCCCTCTGCCGGTGCTTCTTGAACATCAACACCCCCTTGTTGTTGGGATTAGGTGCTGCAGTCAGCAGCAGAGCAATGCGCTTACATTTAGACTTGGCCTCTTTCACCTGCTTCTCAGACAGGCTCTCACTGCGCCTTAGCCCTGGTGGTTGAGAAGGAGAAAGAGAGGAACCAGTCAATATAAATCCAAAACAAAACAGCTTTTTTTAATTCAACCATCATCCATTTTTAATGCCTTGATATTCAAATCATATTTTGAAAAACAATTTGTTGGCTCCTTTCACATGGGCATATGTGAACAGTTTATTCCTTTCACTGCTTCCATTCAACCCCTACCAATAACCACTTTGTTAGGATCTTAGACAGGAATTTCCTGGAAAGCCCCAGTTGGTAGGTTTTGTAGCTCATTGTTAAATCACCAAATTTTAAATACAGACTGTAGAACAATCCTATTACCAAAACAGGTTATTTGTTAAGTAAATGTCTAATTAATTTTGACATTATTACGGCTAAACTCTTAGTTCTTTCCAGGCATTAAGAACCAGAGTCCATTTCCTTGAACAGATTACTTATTTGATTTATCAATAGTTTACAGGTTGTGTCAATCTTTAAAAACAAATGATATCCAGTACTAATCACGGAGAGTCTAGTTTTTTTTTAGACTTTGGTTAATAAATAAGATAAAAAATCAGGTCCTGTAACCAATTAGGGATACAAAAAATGCAGTCGGAGCAATGTCAACATAAATTATGACAGAGAGAGAAAAATATTCAAGATGCTTTAAGATGTATATTTTAAATGTATTTGAATATACACATTGAATTATGGGTATGAATATTGATTGATTTTTTCCTCCAATCACAATCCTAAAACAGATGGCACTGTCACATTCTGCCTTTTGCACATTTATGCACACCCTTGCTAACTTTGACTCATGTGCTCAAATAAGCGGAATGAGAATTCATTAAACAGTTCTGTCTGCTGTACTGCTGTGATTGGATAATGAACTAATTAATATACATACTCATAATTCTTTGTTGCTCTTCCCTAACCTTGAAGGGTTTTCATTTTTAGAATATATATATATATAAATGGATAACAAACATTCTTAAATTGAAAAGTTTTCAGTTACAGTACATTTAGACACGTAACACATATTATTATCAGATATAGAGTCTAATATCTGCTGGACTATAAGTTCTTTCTGATTGACGCTTTTGGCACAGAAGTATTAATCACTGTTATTAAGTGACATACACTGAAACATATATTAATATTGCCAAAGATGATACAGATTTTGGAAAATAATATACAATACATAATACAAGTCGGTTTACTGGACTTCTCTTTAACGTTCTTCGGATTCAACAGATAAACTGCTCAAATTTTGTCTGTGAAATCAAAGTCTGTAAAGCACCAGACTTTCCCCACAATAACAGGGGAATCCACGAATAATAAATCAAGGTATATTAAATAAATACAACACAGGTTTAAAATTCAGGAAATAGCAATGGTGCCCTGCAGTGGTAAGTCAATTGCTTAGGATGGGTGGTTGTTTCATATACTTTATCACATTTTATACAGTATATTTATGACACATTAAATATTTATTACCACAATGTATATTTATGTTAAAAAGGGCACAGGAACAACACCTTTTCCCTCATTAGTCTATCAAACTAAAGGTTTCCTGTAATAAAAATAATACACTGTAGCTTTATACAGGTAAATATTCACATAACTGGACCTGTATACTGTATAATTGTTTGTTATGTTATTTGTCATAAACTTTATTTACCTTCTTATAACAATATTATTTCAAATTATTTTTGGTTTAAACATAAAAATACATTTTGTACATGGACATTTTTACACTAAAAAGTTTAATATGGAGTAAAAGAAACAGAAACAGAGCTAGAGTATATTTTTAGAAATGCTATTTTAGATTTTTCAATTGCATGCTGAGATTCAAGCAAGCTACAATACTGTAACCATATAGCAGTGTAATGTGCCCATGCTTTTGCGCGAGTACTAATTTTACTGTATGACGAAATAAAGATGGCTGAAAAACCCCCATTGGTGTGGGCCAGCTTTTGCAAAGTTACATCTCATCTCCTTTAATTACACCCATATACTGAAATTAGTTTCATCTTCTATATGCAATGTAGAGGGCACCTAGCCATTAACAGCCTTCTAAATCTTTTACTAAAGCTGTAAAATCTGATGCTTTCTCTTTGTAAAAAGTAGGACAGGGATATTTAAAGCTAAACCAATTTAAAATGACTTCCTATTGTATTAGCTTTAATCACTGAATCATTGGATTATAGGTCCCCTAAATTAATGACCCTACTAATTTGTTGCTTTATAAATATTTATATTTATTGATTTTAATAACTTATGTTTTTAACTAAAACCACTCAAAGTACAGTGATATGTCGGTTGGTAGCCACGTGAAAGCTTTAATTATTGTTTATCTAGTATATCCTCCTCATTTGTTTAATTTCTAATAAGTGACTTATTTAATAGTAACTTTGCCTATACAGTTTATGTTGACAATTGCATAATTATACCCATGAGGTACACATAAATTAGCGCAAATGGTGTAGGCATAAGATTTTAAAAATAGCCTTGGAATTCAGAATGTGTTAGTTCAGGAGATCCTGGGATCCTGAATAAGTCCTGCAGCTGCACAATTTATTTAGACTCCCTGCAGTACCAAATACTTTGTCACAGCATCTTGGTTATTAAACTGAAAGTACAATAAACAAAAACCTGTAACTTGTTTATAAATAACAATAATACAGCCTTCTGACAGTTTTCAAACTAACCTCAGAATCTAGAAGGCAGCAGTACTGGGCAGTTCACTTTTCACCCCAGTTAAGACTTGCAGTTTTAAAGGATCAGATAACTGGCCAGGACTGCATATGCTGGTGTCTGTCAAACTCACTTCTGCAGGCATCATCAGCCTTTGGAGCAGCTCTGATTTTATTCTTATCTACTACAACTCCAAGTAGCACAGAAGTCACCCTGCACACCCACTTCAAATAAATC
Organism: Lepisosteus platostomus; assembly: GCF_059453375.1. Classification (NCBI taxonomy): domain Eukaryota; kingdom Metazoa; phylum Chordata; class Actinopteri; order Semionotiformes; family Lepisosteidae; genus Lepisosteus; species Lepisosteus platostomus. Next base: position 15,065,052 of record NC_142611.1, read on the forward strand.
CAACAGACAAGGAAACCCAGTTGAAAAAATAAACCAGTGTTACACACTCTTTAAACCTGTATCTTTTCATTGATGGTACATGCCAGCAATATTTCAGAGTTGCAAAACGTGCCGATATGTTAATCCAGACATTCAAATAGTACTGTAACCAAACTGATTTACAAATCATATTTCTTCTCATATGCTTTCTTTCTCAATTGCTCCACTCTGCTCCCCCAAATAAAATCAGCATTCCACTTTGTTTGGGAAGCTGCCACCCACTGCACAGAAGCATGCATTCTCAAGAAAAAGAAAATAAAACTCAAGCACATATCATCCATGCTAAATTAATTGGCATTAGCATGCCCAACCCCTAACACAATAACAGGCAGAAACAGAAATCCGTGCTGCTGTTCTGGATACCAGGTGAAGTGAAATGAATGGGATCCAAAATGTACTTACTAGAGTGCCTCGGCCGGTGCTTGTTGGGTCTGCTGTGATCCCACTCTGATTCTGAGTCCCACTCCTCTGCCTGCTCTGCACCCTCTGATGAAATTCCAAAGGAGACAGAAGCAGGAGGTGCTTCAATGTGCCCTCCTTCCTCTTGAGAATCAACACACCCACTTAGGCTGGACTCAGTCCTGCAGACCACTATCTCCCCCCACCGCTTTCCTTCCCTGGGGTGCTCGAGGGTCACCTCCACCTGGCCGAGGGAGGATGAAGAGCTCACCAGTTCTCTCCCTTGCCCTTGGTCTGTGATATCCCCCCTGTTCCGAGGGAGGCAAAAGGACTGGACCGCTGTGGTGTGGAGCAACTCAGTCTTGGAACCGCCCGAACTGACGTCTAAGCTGCGGTCCTTCTGCAGGCCCCCTAAAGTGCTGCGTTTCTCCCCCCAAGGGTTGCTGCCTGGCGTTACGGAGGGGTCTCCTTGGTTGTGATCTGAAAAGGACAACTGCAGCTCCACCACTGTTCCAGGTGTTACCACCCCCTGCTTTGCTCCCCTGCAAGATGTCTCCAGGCTGCTACGTTCTCTGAGGTGGTCTTTCTCCCTGTTTGGAGATTTGGCCTGGGCCTGCCTGGTTGCACAGGAGAGGTCCGTGTCACTCTCCGTTTCACCGTAGTAGGCTTCATCCTGGGACTCAGAGATGTAAAGCTCTCTTGGAGGTGGAGCCCCACGGGACGGCCAGATCTGGAGAGTGGTGCTCGCCAGGCCCTCGTTGGGTATGCTTTCATCAAAATACATCTTCTCCGAACTGGGATCCGAGAGCTCGTGTACACCGCACCTGCATCAGAAAAGGCCAAATCTTATGTCACCATTTTGCTGTGTGGGAATTGAGTTGCCTGTGTAGTTTTCAGGTTTCTGTGGGATCAGCTGGGATTTGGGGATATCCATAACAGCTTTTCCTAATTTTAATTTATAGAAACAGTGAAAATACAGGGAGGCAGTGAACAATAAGACAGGGTCTAATTACAGGGACACACCAGGCAGTATGTAAACTTGTGTACTTTCCAAACCTTAATCAAAGAAGATCTGTGACAGAGATCCTATTTCAAAACCACTCAATGAAGTGTAACAGAATTTGATCCTAATGGTTTTTCTTTACCACAGTACACATCTCTGTAAAAGGAGTGAAAATAAAACACGGTAAAGAAACTTAAATTATTTCAACATAAATAGTATATACAGTATAGTATATGACAAAAATCATTACTTAATTTTAACAGATGATTCTCGGATATCTAAAGAAGAATGAACAAAAAAATTGGCAGAGGCATGGGATATATTTCAGAAACTACACAAAGTCCATAAAACAAACAGATGTTGCCTTTAAAAATGTAAACCTGTCATTTGAGCAGATGTGAAGAGACAACAGAAATGGCAATGTTTATATTCACAGGCCTTATTTGTTTGGAGAAGACCTCACCTCCCTTCAGTTCTTCTGGAGAGAAAAAGTGAATCAACACAGACCCCTCCGTGAAAGCATTTTCTTCACTCTCCAGCTTTCTGAATTTCCAGATTTCCTTCTTTGCACTTTGTAGTATAGATTGTGCTCTACTGACGAGTAGCACTTGCAATGTTGTGTTTGAAAACTACTCCAATTGTATACACATAATATACAGTACAAACGTACTAGTATATGCTGTATGCTAATCATTTCTGGTTATGCCTTACAAGCTCACTCCTGCTTTTTTTCAGAAAAAAGATTAATTAATTGAATTAGTAAAACAATTCTGCAGGTTTTCTGTTTTCCTTTCTTAGAAGACAGATTTTGTTTTTCTTTTTCTTTTTCCTTAAAACCTAGGGTTGTAAAAAGCCAGGATTCTCATGTCTAAGTGACAGACTGAGTGACAAAAGTTTGGTAATGCACCATCATGAAGTTAATGACTCCATCTAACAGCTTGCTTTGGGCTCCTATATTTCCAACATAAGCTCAAAATTGGTTTCGCCAAAGTTTCCTTCTCAATGAAATAAATACATTTAATACAATGATCATGGATTTCTTTAATACTTTCCCATATAGGAAACTAAATAAGGTGTAGTAACACAAACCCTTCTTCTTCCTATGCACACCAAACATGGCACCCTCCCCACTACCTTCCAAAATGCATTTCTATTTTGAACAATTAAAAACAATTAAACCACAACCGAAAGACCTGAAGAGACACAGAGTAGCAGTGGTTAACAATGCTGCCTTGCAGCGCTGGGGCCCAGGGTTTATTCCAGATCTGGGGTGCTATTTGTGTGTTCTCCCTGTGTTTGTGTGGGTTTGCTCCAGGTACTCTGGTTCCCTCCCACAGTCCAAAGGCATACTTGTAGGTTAATTGGCTTCTGGGAAAATTAGCCCAGGTGTGAGTGAGTGTGTGTGTGTGTGTCTGCATGTGTCCTGAGATGGACTGGCATTTGGTCCAGGGTGTACCCCACCTTGCGCCAATTGCTTGTCAGGACAGGCTCTAGCTTCCCCACGCCCCTGCTTTGAAAATTGGATAGATGGATGAAAGACCTGAAGGAGATCCATCCAATTTACAACTCGTGTTTGATTTGCAGCATTGCAGTTGCATTTTGAAATGTGCTCAAATCTCCGACAGCTGTTTTGCTGCAAAAGGGGGCAGGCAAAGGTCAGATAAACTGCAAATTAGCAGTCTGTCTGCCCATTAGTAATATTCCACTCCAGCTACTGAGCACAACACTAAGTCATAAACCTTGCCATCTAAATGCAAATGGAACACATGTTTATAGGCCATTAATTGCTAGTTGAATAACAGAGGATGTAGAGCATTCAACCCAAATCTTTTATAAGTCCTCAGTGTCACTTCTTGAGATTTGCACAAAATAGATTGATTTATTCACAAAACATATTTTGCTTATTTGAATATATACAGTTCTGTATATATCTGGTTGTGATAAAGAAGTGTCTTGAAGCAAACTGTACATTCGGTAGTAACTAATTATGTCAACAATTCCAAAAGGTAAACTTAACCAATTTGATTTGAGAATGAATAAAATGTATATTTTTAGTATGCGGGAGGTATATGATTATGTTAAAGAAGTAAAAGAATACAAAAACATGAAAAGGAAAAATACACCGGAAACACCTTTTCTTTTTAGATATTTATAAGATCGAAACATAAATTAATAAGATACATTTATCTTATATATATTTTAAGTGCAACACCAGCTTTGGTGAAATATGGCAGCTGTTACATGTCAGTAGCCACGTTACATAGTGCATCAGGACAGCAAGTGAGAATTTGAAGAGTGGAGAATTCTGCCAGGACACCAAGGTTAACACCCCTACTCTTACAACCTGTGCCAAGGAAATTGCCATGACCAAGTAAGGCAGGACATCGCCTCCTATACAGTAGTACAGTGTTCACTAGTCACCATACTATGGCGTCAGTTTTGGAAATTCCGGATTTGGAGGAGGAGTCCCAGCTAGTTTCCCTTGGTCATCTCCCATTGTGAATAGATTATCCCTGCTTACCTTCTGATCCTTCTGATCCTTACCTTCTGACAAGATCAGGCTAAAATGTGATAACAATGCTGTCAGTGTTAAAACCAAACTATGTGGAAAACAGTGCTGTGTACTGTATATGTGAATGGAAAGCAGATGTCCTTAACACACTTCCCGGTGAGGTGCCTCAACTTGCCCTTCACTCTTGTTTTACCAATTTGATTATTATATGTTATGTTAATGATGGGGGTCATTGCAGGTATCCCCCCCATGTTGAATAAAAATAAAAACAAAATTCAAGCAGTCCCACACATTTGATAACAGACACAGAGGGGAGATATTACATAGAGAGGGAGCTTATGAGCTTATGCAGCACAATCAGTGCACAACCACTACTAATCAATCTAGTAGAAATCATCAAGAAGAGGCACTGGAACAGCCAGAATCTCTACTATCTGTGGCTCTATCGGCAAGCCACAGCAATTGAACCCAGGGCCCCAGTGCTGCAAAAAAACAGTAATGCTAGCCACTGTGCCACCTGCTTAGGTATCTCTTTGAAGTATATTACAGTACAGTATGTAAATGTAAGCGATGTACTTTCTTCATCCAAAGGACGCACCATGATTCTCTACTCAAGTCAACTGAGCAGATTACCTCCTTTAATATGGAGACCCTGACCGTGGAAAGATATTAAAGCACATTCTTTACCTTTTGACAAGCATTTGTAGGGTGTCAGCAGAGCCATCTATAAGTGCCATGGCTTCAGAGAGAGCCCAATCTGCACAGGGCTCTCCATTTAAAGACACCACTTCATCTCCTTTACAGAGTCCAGCGCTGGCAGCTTTGCTCCCTTCATCAACCTGGAAGAACATGGCAATGTCAAGGCAAAAATGTATGCTGCAGAATCAGTCCAGCATTAGTTCAAAATCCAATCCTTGAAAGAACATGCTTCAGTTTGGATTATTAATAGCACTCCCGCTAAGAATCGAGCACCTAGCTTTAATTATTGCATCTGGCCCATACAACCTTTATATGGAATGGTATGCACACACTGTTTGGATTTTCATAATAAACAGAGTTAATGTCCAAGGAGACAAGTAAAACAGTAGATCAGATGTTTTCCATTTAACAATTTAAATGTCAGGGCTTTCTTTTTCAATTCACATTTGCTTTGCCAAATAAGTTTTTGTTTTCAGCTTTCTATATAAGTAGTGTAAATTCTGCATTACTGTATACTAATTATGTAACATTTAATGAAGCATACCAGTTCTATTATAAGGTATATCTACTAAAAATATTTACATCGTATGCTAGATGATGAATGGATTCTTTGCACATTTTTCTTTTTTTAGAGGACTAACAAAGCTCACTAATAACATTGCTTGTCGGCTTGTCTTGGAACAGAACGTGCCACCTCTGTAATTATTTATTACTACAGAGATAGGTGAGGCTGAAAAAAGAACCGTTCACCTTTCATACATTTAGATTGTGTAATTAGAAGGTAAAGTACAATGTTGAGCTGCACTATCTTGGATTTCATATAAAGAAGTATCAAACAACACATAAAGCATACGATGCTTTAATCAGACTGAAAAGGGGTATGTCCAACCGTTATTACAAATACAGTACATTTATAGTAATGGTTATCATCTCTGATAGCTTTCTTTTCAGCTGAATCGTTAATCCATGCCTTTAACTAATCTAATTACTTGTTTAGACTAATATTTACTTGTTTCTATAATCCTTCCTTGGTTTCAAAAACACTCTACGTACCCTGTTCCAGCAGTGTCAGCATACAAAATGTCACGCAATCTCTCTTCCATTTGTTAATTAAGAGCTCATGCTCTTATTTCTATCTAAACAGTTCTTTCCATATAAGGTGAACAGACAAATGAACATTGAGATAATGTATTAAACATTTGCACTTTTTTTTTTGTTTCCTTCTGTAGTGGTCCAATTGGTTATCTTTTGGCTAACACACCTGAATGAGTGTAGTTGTAAAACCAGTAATAATCAAAGCTTGTGATTAATAATTTGGCTGGAACAAAATTCGGGCTTTGGGTTGAAAACCACTGATGTATAGGACTTAAAGATTTAAATAAACTAACTCAAAGATTTAAGTAAATTATTTTATTCACTTTTTATCAGTATGTATTCAGATGGAGATTAAAGACACCTGCTTCAAATATGTTGAGAACTGAAAGAAGGCAGTTTATCAAACTATGATATGAGTTTCATATTTCAGCTCAAGCTCTGAGGAAGAATTTGAGGGGTTTGCCAGCATGCACCAGCAGATCCAACCTTATCTGGCTGCAAGCTCCACAGAGGCTGACAGTAGAGCTTTGAGCTGAGAAACGTCTGTTAAAATAATGACAGTCCACCCAGTTAGTGTTGTGCCAATTAGACATCACTGTTACTGATTTTCTAGTCATCATTGGCTGGTAACATGATACAGGCTCAAACCCCTGATGTCTTGGCCACAGAGCTCAATCTTAACTCAAGGTAAGAGTCTTTTATGGTTGAACCACTCAGATAATCCCCTGCAAAAAAAATACATTTTAAAGAAAAAAACCTTTTAGCTTTTTGAGTCAATCCAATAGATTTTGAAATACACACAGGAGGAGACAGAAAATTGGCTTACCCTTAACCATTATCCTTAATCCTTAATCCTGAAAATAAAAAAAACAGTTCTCCAACTAAATCATATTTTTATGTTCTATGCACATTTTTTAAATCTCATACTCATTGCAGATCTGTGCCAAAATAGCACCGCAATCTATTGGAAAAACAAAAATGGAGCTCTTGAAAAGGAGAAAATATGACTTTCAGTGAATAAAAGCAAGAAGGACTTGTCATCTTTTTATGATAGTCCTTCATGAAGTAAACATTCTGAGTTACTATTTAAAATCCATGAAGTATGCACCAAGCAGTTCAGAAATACTGTACACCAAGCAAATATCAAAAATCAATTTCAGAGGAATTCAGATATCAACAACAGAGGCATACAGATATCAGGAATAAATACCAAGTAGAACTTCCACAAACAATTCTCACTATTTTCAGTGCCACAGTTCCTCAGTGAAACTTCAGATACTAGAAACTTCAGAGTTTAAGGGCTGAGAACTTCACAGTTTTTTAATAATGTTGTCATGTTAATGCTGATGCAGATGCAGATATTAGACTTCTTATATTGTATGGGCAAATCAAATATGTTTTGTTGGAAGATTGATTGACAGAGTTTCACATCATCCTTATACTGTACTTAGTCCTGCCTATGTACAATGGCAGTTAACTGCCACAGAGATGGAAGTACAGTATATTTATGGATGCTGTCCCAGCTTACATTTCCCTTCACAATGGGAAGATGTACAAGACACAGGGCAAAAATATCAAGCCACAACATGGGTAGCTACAGGACATTAACATGCACATGTAGTCTATCCTTGATCAACTACTGCAAATGACAGCTTCTAAGGTCTTCTAAGGTTGTGCCAAAAATGTAGGGTAGATAGTACTTCTGATGTGCATTGCCCACTAATACTAGACCAATAGCTGCATTACAAAATAATTCTGCAACTCATCTAGTCCTTTGAATAAAGGTTCACCCCCTTCCAATGATGTCCTATTTTCTTGAATTACAAATGATGTATGCTCATACTTTATGGTTAAAACTACAAAGAAAATGTTTACACGCTTAAACACCATTAGTTTATATTTATTTGATCAGGAAACCTGAGACAGCATTACTTCTCTATAGCTATTTAATATATCTCTTGACAGTGGCAATTTAATTCCATTAGCATTCTATAGTCTGTGACACTGTTCACATACCCTGGGACTTTTAATGGAAACTGAAGAAATGACTAGATAGATGGGCTTCTTAGGATAATTGCCACTCTGTACAATACTACTTTAATTGCATAATGTGGGTGGGCAGGGGAAAGTGGAACTGTGGAAGTATTACTGTTTTTCCAACAAAGTGTTGAACACCTGTTCCTCTCAGCACTGTTTCTACTTGTGTGGCCAGTAGTGTGAATTAAGAGAATGCAGGCCACAAACCCTTAGCATGTGTGACCATTTGTATACTTGTACTGAATGTGTGAAGACAAGGAAGCAAATGGCAGCGTTCTTTTTGCAACAGTGTCACAGAAGGAATCCCAGACCCACGTTTTGTGATTCTTTTGCTTTGATTTCCGTAGCATTATAAAAACTTACAAAAGTACATTTCCCAAATAATCAAAGACTCCTCCTATATATTTTCTTCTGTACGATTACCACAATTTCTACTTCTTTGCTTCTTCTGTCCTATGTTGGGACTGCTGGGCATCACCCACACAGGTGTTGAATTTCAGGGGTGGATGAAATGGGTCCCCCCTACAATTTGTATAAAATATTTCTGGATCCTTTTGAGATGAAAATGCGAGAGATTATTAAAGAATTACCCTTTTCTCATACTTTTTACATAGATAATCGTAGCATACAGGATTCATATAAAAATTAAAAAGCTATTTCACAGATGTACTGTACATCAGGAGAAGCTAACTGTTTAGCATTTCTGTTGCAAACTCTGGATGTCTGTTGTTTGTTTATTCACTTACTCTATTTAAATTGTGTGACACGTTTTCTTTGAGATGGTTTACAGAAGCAATTGGTTGCCTTCCTCCTTTGAGTATAGAAACAGCAACAGCAAAGTGTATTTCCAAGAAACTCAGATAATAATTAAGCCCATAAGATACTACACAGCATGAATGCTCACTAGAGGTTGGTACAGCCACTGTGTTCTCTCAGTACTCAGAACAACCCTATCATGAACAGCACATTATACTGATTAATACAAATGTGCAAACGATCCCCATGATATTTTTTACCCTATGGATTATATCAAGGATTCTATTTCAGTAATAAAAACATCTGCAACAAATATTTTTTAATCAACAACAAAACAAAATGAAGATAATGTAATATATTTTTGCCAACAACAAATGTAAAAGAAATGCGCTGTTCAGAACAGTTTGTTTTACCAAGATTGTCACGAATTGGATGATCTCTTAGATATTTGCCCAGTCTTGAATTTTATGTACTGTAAATCTTGGGTATTTTGGTATTTGTCAGTTCTATAGTGTTTTCCAGCCCTCCTTTTTGAATATTGTCTATAAAAGAATACAATAAGAATAATAATTGATATAAAAGAGGAAGAGCAGTGTCCTAGTATAGATCCCTGTGGTACACCCCTTAATCACTCCCATTTGAGCATCTGAGCATTAACCCCATCTATATATGTTTTGTATTAACCACTTCTCAGTCCAGACATATGTATTTCCTCAAATACCTACAACCTGTAGTTTAAGAATTTACATTTATTATGTTTATCAAAAGTTAGCAGAAAGTGAAATAAACCATGGTATATGCTCTCTGTGCATCCATTACTTTTGTTAATTGTCCGAGAACTCAAAAAAGCTAGCTAATTAAGATCTACCATGTTTAAGCACCAGTTGACAATACCTGAGGATCCTACAAAATCTAACAGGACACAGGAAAAAGCCATGCTGCTGTCATTGCTGTGACCCTAGCCTGTCATTTCCTTCCTCCTGACAATGAGTAATATAGAATAATACTTCCTTGCTGCCCAGGAGGACTACTAAAGTGAAATCTAAAATAAAACAGTATTTTAGGAAGCACATGCAGTAGTTATACTGTGAGATTCTAACACTCAAATGACAGTTGATAAGAAAGTGATGCCAATCAAAACGTACAGTTATATTTACAAATTTACAGTATACTGTATACAGTACACTCAATCGCTCATACAGTTTCAGCATTTCTGGATGAAAAATTAAGGATTTTGAGATTTCGAGGAATGACAAATTAAAAAAGGTTTTACAGTTGTGTACGGTTTGAAATAACTGTTTGGTTTGTTTTTATTTAAATTATTAAAAATATTATGTACAGATGAAATAGCCCAAGTAGAACATATTGAACATTTGCCTGTTCAGGATGTATGAATGCCCTGCTTTCCTTAAGAGACAGTGAACGTCTTGCATTAAATAAAGTAACAGATATTGTATGATTCCACATAAAGTATCTAACATTCTACACCAGATCATTGTCAATGCACAGAAATCCCCATGACCAAGGGGTTGGGGTTATTCTCTTCTGTTATTCAACCTTACATGTCCAACTCCTTCCTCTTCTCATATCAGAGTAAAAGAAAGGTATCAAGAGAAAACTTTGAATTACTGTATATGTTTTAAGCTTTGAAATGTGAACAAATAAGCTAAGGAAAGCGTAGAAGTAAGACAAGTATAATCGTTTTAGTCTTCATAATAATTAACCCAGAACATTAAGAAGAGCAGCCAGAGTCTTGTTGTATTGTATGTTGTAGTAATATTTGCCATTACCCATGTAGGGACAGCTTTGCCATTTTCCTTCTCATGTAGTGATTTGTGTTATGGTGTGCCATTCTTCTTCATGGTTTGAGTTTGCTGAGATGTACAATACTTTAATGATTTTTTTCTGTGGTAGTTCAAATTGGTCCTCCCACCAGATCCTAAATGAAAGCTCCATTAGGTTCAGTTTTCCAAAGGATATTGGGAAGGTGGTGACTCGAGATCAAAGATTGGAGGGGGGGGATATAAACACAGAAAGAAAATAATGTGATGGCAGAATGGGTAACCTCGGACAGAAAACCTTGTGCTAAATGGTGAATTGGGGGTTAAGAGTGTGTATGGATAACTATTAGCAGAACACACACAGCAGTCACTCTGTCAGAATATGTCACTATAAAAACAGTCCTACAGTTTTGACAGTAATTTGAAAAACTCACAATGTGTGTTAGTGACAATTACTTGGTTAACAAGTGAGACCACCAGAAGGTGATACAGTATATGAGCCTATCGGGCGTAACAAAAGGATTAACTACCAGGCAGAAATGCAATTTAAACTTGCAGTGTGCAACAATAATCAAAAGTTTAAACGAATGTCAGTGATAATAGTTTCAATTAATTGTTAAAATGAATTTACTTGAAAGCAGATAAAGGGATTAAACTGAAAGTGCTAATATTATTAATATTTTACTTATTATATTTATATGAATAATGTATTATTAACATCTTACTACATTTTAGCTTAATACAATACAATATATTTAAGTATATGTAATTAAACTCAAACACCCAACACAAACTCTTAAATTAGAAATAATTAAACTGATGAAAAATGTCAGTGGTCTTTCTTGTAAAGTTGTTGAGAAATGTGTTCACAGTTCTGATATTTGGCCACCAGGTGGAGACATGCAATTAATAAATGTTTCAGAACCTAACTGCTGGAAAATAACACATCTGTATGTTTTTGAGAACAAAAGTTTATAAATCTTGAATTGTCACCCCATCCACATATCATTGGGTTATATAGGATCCAGGACCCCAGTCAGATGTTTCTTGAAAAAAGCCAGGTTATCAGGTTTGACTACAATACTAGGTACAGTAGCTTGTTCCAGATTCCCACGACTGTTTGTGTAAAAAAAAAAACTTCCTCAGTTTTAAAATTATTTCTTATTTCTTCCCTTTGAGGTTATCTAATTCATGTTTCACTGTTAATTCAGAAGAGGTCCACTGAGTTGACTTTGCCAATTCCTTTGAGTCACTGATTCATAAATCAGGTCTCTTTAAAGTTTTGTCTGTTCAAGACTAAACAAATTCGGTTCTTTTAGTCTATTGAGAATAGCCTTCCTTGGCATTCCAAGCCTGTGGAATAGGCAGCAATCTATTTTGTGATGTGGTAGCCACAATTGTACCCAGTTTTCTAACTGTGTTCTTACTAATGCATTGTACAATTCTTGACTTACTGTAAATTCTGCATTTTAAAATGTGGAGAAAAAAGCAACTGCAGATGCTTCAAAGGTGCTTATTTTGTGAAGCATGAAGAAGGTTCTTCAGTTTAAATGAACTCTAGCTTGATTCAATTTTTCAATCAAAAACATTAGTTCAAATATTGTCTGTAGTTTTTTGGCAAATTCCCTAGCACTGCTGTTTCATACTATCCACTTATGTAATCATAGCTCTTTGCAACTGTATCACAGTCAAGTCATTCACTGTGATCTCAAGTGATCCCACGATGCCAATGTATGTTGTAAGGTAATTATTATACTGTACATAATTGCCTATCCTAGCTTCCAAATGACCTATTTAGAGGCCTTGTGTTATTTGCACTCAAAGGAGTCAACGTTTTTGAGAAAATTCTACAACGTCTCCCAGCTCTCTCAAGCACCTTATAGAACATGAACACTCACATCACATGACATATCTCTGGCTTGGTCTCATACCAGGTGAGGAAAAATACAAAAATATAAAAAAAACATGCAACTGGAAATACTGAAATGAATTATGTATTTTAATGAAGTGAATTACATGCATACCATGTTTACACAATAAATATTAACTAAATTATTTGCATTTGTGAAAAATATACAATGAAGAGAGCATTATCTATATCCAAGAAAGACCTTTGTCTGAGAAATTTTGCAGATGGAAATGGGAAGCAACAGGGATGCGTGTATTGAGAGATAAGGGACTGACAGAACAGTATTACTAAGGCATACTGTAAAAAGGATGATCAGACCACTACAATGCTTTTGGCTTAAAACTGCTACTTTGTGGCTTATCGGAATTAAGGCTTCACTCATCTGTGTGTTGCGTGATTTGAAAAACAAGCCTTCTACTGAAAAGACATTGGGGGGAGGGGGGGGGGTTTCTTCCTTCCTTCATCTCTCAGGGCAGCGACGGACAGGGCAACTGTGGAATTCTTACTGCCTGGAGATTCTGGCATGCAACACACTTTAAGAACGAAGCCCAGACAAATAATATTAAACAGATTTGTAGATCGTGACACTTAGAGGTTAACTCTATGTGAAAACGTAAAAAGGAATTTTAGTTTTTAGTTTTTAGTATTAACCAGTACTTATACCTTTGTAACTTGCAGGCTAATGCAGCTTCCCCAATCTAATTGTACTGTTTGATCAATTCTGGTTATGGCTTTAACTTTAAATCAATAACTGCTGTGATGATGATGATTCCAATATAGTAATTCCGATACAGTAAAGGTGATCATCTTCGTGGTTTTAAATACATAATCCTGACCAACAGTGACAGCAGGTGCTCAAGTAGCATGTGAAGAAGAATTAGTTTTCTGTTTGTTAGAGTAGTAACAGTACATACTCTCTCTAATCCATAGGATTGCATTACAAGTCTTTCTCAAGAAACAGAAACTGAAAATATGTAATATATATTTTCGTGAAAAAAAATAATATAGAACATATCCCACTGTGTACTTCATACAGTATTCTGTACTGTATACACTATATCTGTGTCCAAAAAGAACACAAACTTCCAGTTATCTTACATATTTTAGCATGCAGCTAGTTTATGATTATTGTACCTATTTAGATAGTAAAGATGGTAAATTTCCATTATTGGGCAGGGGGAAGCCCCACTGCATGTTAAAGTTAACCTCTCTTGTGATCCATCCATTGTCTAACCACTTTATCCAATGCAGGGTTCCGGGGAACCCGGAGCCTATCCGAGCAAGCAATGGACACAGGACAGGATACACCCTGGATGGGACGCCAGTCAATCACAGGGCAGACACAGACGCACACACACCAGGGCCAATTAACCTACCAGTATGCCTTTGGGCTGTGGGCAGAAACTGGAGAGCAAAGCAGAAACCCATGTGAAAAGGGAAGAACATACAAACTCCAAACAGATAGCACCCCAGGAACTGAACCCAGGGTCTCAGCACACATAGCTCATTGACTTAGGACATAGCTCATTGACACAGAGAACACATTACCGTCCTATTGTGAATATTGTGAATGTTTGCCCAACAGTTTTGCAATATTTATGGACCACATGTTAGTTGTCTGCTGCTTTGGTTACATTTATGAATGTGTCCAGGCTCAAAAATAGTCACAGAGTCTCTGAAATTCAGTTTGGCTGAAAAAAAACATTCACAGATCATAAAACAAATGCTCACATCCTTCATAGCAATTGCCCTCTGCACTGCAGAAATGGAAAATCTTTTGCTCTCTTTCAAACACAATGTTGATTTATTTTGAAATGCTACCCTACATTATGTTTAGTTTTTTGATAAGGCCTAATTTAATCAAAATGACATTCTCTGTAATGCATTTTCGTGTGGCACATTGACTTTTGAGCTAAATGCTTACAGGTATTTTACTTGTTTTTTCATATTTTCGGCCAGTTGCTGCTGCCTCCTTCTTTCACAATGTGAAAGAAATGGGTAAGCTAAAAGATCTCATCCAGAACTTGCATCCTTAAATCTCTGATAAAATACAAACAAGCTTTGCCAACTTCACCGTGAAAGCCCTATATGGCATCGTTAACTAAGGCTGTCACTGGAAACCCTGAAGAAAACAAATCTGGAACCTAATGATCCGCTAAAGAAAGTCAGGGCATTTGCACTTGCCCAAAAAAGGAAGTCAATTTTTTAGATTTTGATAGAAAAAAATTAACTGAACAGAACAGCTTTACTACAGCATGCCTATTAAAGGCTTTGTCCTTGGTAATTTTTCAACCTCAGCTTCACGCAGCCTCTAATTGTCCTGTCTGAAAAACAGTTAATCATCAAATTAATCCTTTTTTCTGTTATATGATCAAATTTCTGCCTGGGAAATACCATTCACTGTTGGTGAAGAACATGACCCAGGCAGTGTCTGAACTAAACTGTTCAACCTGAGATTCAGATGATTGCATTTCTTGGGTAAACACGCAGGGAAGATGGTTTCTGTTTTGATCATTTTAAGCCTGTTGGGAATGACCCCAAAACTCCAATAACTACTGCTGAAACTGGGGAACTGTAATGAGAAATATAAGATCTGCATTATACATCTTGAAGATGTATCATAAAAAAACATACTCTGTTCTGTCTTTTTTTACTATTCCACTTCACATAAAACCAAACTATCTTGTCATGCTGTAGCATGAACTTGTAGTTCTCATATGAAATAATATGTATGAGAAAGTCTCTGACTACTGTAGGTACAGTTTTTAAATGTCAGAGAAAATTACATGTGCTATAACATTCTGCAGCTCGATTATGTCAATTAAAATATAAATTTTCAAGGTAGAAGTTTTGTGATAATTTTCAATATGTATATTTGTACTGTTCTTTTAATATCAGTATTTAATGATGTAGTGAAAATTGTGATTTTTAAAGAGTCTTGCAATGCTGTCACAAGGCTCTCCTCACTGATTGGAATGCTTGGAGCCATAACTTGATAAAAGCCAGGTCCCCAAGTACCACAGTAACAGTAAGTGAGGTGCTCAGTTATTCACAAGGAGGCCACATACAACACAATGCATAGCAACACCTAGTGAAGCAATTCTCTCCACAAAGAGTACCTCAAGGAAACAAAGTCATAATCTTATTTGAGCTGTCCTAGAGACATAACAACATAATTGGAGTCTTTTATCCCAGCCTTTTAATCCAGATGCCTATCCCCTTTTTACCACAGGGAAAGGATTCTTAAAGATAAATGGACTATGGAAGAGATATACAGGTTTTAATTTGGTGGGGTCTAGGATTGTAGACCTCTTATATTATTTCAGTAATAGAGAATTGAATGGTGAGAGAACAACCATTTAGCATCAATTCATTTGTATTATTTAAAAAATAAATACCCCATACCAAGTGGAAATCTACTGTATCACCCATCTCTGTCCAAAGGTCTGAAGGACACCTAACTTTAACAATTTTTATTTCTACGACATATTTATTGTGTCCAATGTTTGTTTGGTTGAACCTTAGCACTCCTGTACCTTGTTGTACAGTTAGAGAAACTCTGGTCAAACCACATAGACTTCAAAATCTGATAAACATTGGAGTGCTTCTTAGAGAGGATATATTGTATTTTGGATGTATTATTACTTTAAGACCTAATTTAGTTTTATAGGTGTTCAGCAGACTCACAAAATCATAGAAGACATTTCACTGTCCTTTCATCCTATAAGACATACCCATAGTACTATTTTAAACTATTTACAGGTACTGTAATTCTCATTTCTCTTTTACACAGCTTTTGTTTTTTGGAGTGATAAAGGGATTCTCACTCCAAGGGATTTTTTTAAATGAGGATAACCTTGTTCCAGGACTTGCACTTGTAATTCAAACTTTCCATCTTACTTTCTATGCTACTGTACCTCTCAATTCTGCAACGTGTGCCTATAAATAACCCTGAGGGACAAAGTTGTCTATATACTGAATGTACTGTATAATGTTTGATATCAGGGGAAAGACAAAGGGACTGCCTTTTTCTGTATACATTTGAATTACTTTAATATTAGTTACTACTTGGGATAGTAGGGATTTTTGTAACAATACACGTCCTGCATCCAAAATCAATTACAATTTACCTGTATAAGGGATTACATCTAAAAAATTGCAAGAAGGTGGGGAAACATCCTATTTAATAATCATGATTTATAATCTATGTCGTGTGTGCACAGGTACTGTGTAACTCATTACTTATTAAAACATATTCCCACATCTTATAATTAAATTAAAAAGTAATTCCTTATACAGTACATGTATAACTGTTGTTAATTGCTTAAGCTGTACCTGTGATTAATTGCTTAAGTCATAGCCATAGTTAATTGTAACTTTCTTAAAGACTACTATTGGGCTAATGGAGAAGTGGGTTCAAAATTCTGGGATGGTTTTAAATATGTGTGACTGCAAAACACTTTCTACTGCTTATGCTGAGCTGACTGTTCCATATTCTAAAGATGCATTAGATTTTGTGTCAGACTCCCTGGTTTTGTTTTGTTTTTAGTTTATGAGCTGCCTAGCAGAAGATCCAGTGTTAGCTGACCATTACAACACTGCATGAGCACCTGGTTAAAAAAGGGCATGAAATCCACTGTGCGATATTTTACAGGTAGAAATGAGACATACAATTCAATATATTAATTGTTCAATAATTGAATCATTCATAATAATTCCTTACACTTATATAGTGCTTTCCTGGACACTCCAGGAAAGCACTTTACAGGTAATGGGGACTCCCCTCCACAACCACCATTGTGCAGCATCCACCTGGATGATGCGACGGCAGCCAAAGTGTGCCAGTATGCTAACCTTGGTTTTACATCTTCTACAGTATATACTGTAAAAAGGACAGCACTTTTTTTACAATATAGTGTCCCCATCATTATACCGGGGTATTAGGACCCACACAGACTGTAGAGTCAGCACCCCACTGGTCCCACTAACACCTCTTCCAGTAACATCCTTAGCTTTCCCAGTAAGTAGGTCTTCCATTCAGGTACTGGCCAGGCTCAAACCTGGAGTTGCAGGGTGATACAGCTGCTGTCTATATCATTTGATATTCAATTGGATTGCAGACATCTAGACCCACACTCGTCTTTCCAAAATTGTATTCATTAAAAACTATATTAAAATCCAGTCATACTAAAATCTTAGTCCCTTTACCAGAAAGCAGACTGGAAAGCATGAGAAAAGAAGGCATTCAGGAATTCTGTTCTCTTCCAGGGGGGCAATGAATATGGCAACCTTACAAGCATTTTGGCCAAACTGAAGATTTAAATGCTTTCCATACTTAAGTAATGTATTAAATTTTCCTCATACTAGTACAAGATTACCTCACCATCTGTCAACAGGTCTTGAGTAAGACATTGTGCAATTAAGATAACTAGCAGCCCAAGAGATTGTATAAAATTATTTAGAGTTAAAAAGTGAAGTGTTTTTTTTGTTTGTTTTAAACATATAAATCTAACAAAACATTGTAATAAATACAAATATTAAAGAGTTAAAGTGTATGTTGCGACCATGAGTGAACTGGTCCACTTACAGCAGTAAGAATACCTACAGCAAAAAAAAAATAACGTACTTCTAATAGCAATATTAGGCACAGTTTCAAGTCTCTACCATAATAATAAAGTAAAGAGACTTACAAAACTGTCTCAAAAGCATAACATCAAAGAAGTTTATAGTAAAAGAGACAATTTAATGCATTTCTGGAAATATATAATACAAATTAATTAAAAAAGCTAATTAATTACAATAAAATCATAATAAACATAATTGCAATAGAGAGTGTTAAACAACTTTATTAGAGATTTTTATTCCTGAGGCGATCAGTTTTAAATGTTTTCTAGTCTACTCCCGATTAATGTTTCTAACTGCCAAAGAGTTAACCAATGTGTTTTTATAATGTACAGTAAACGTAATAATTGTTATAAAACAATATAATTGTTTGCCTATTAGTTTTATGTTTATATACAGTATGTCTGAAGGTAGCCTGTTATGTAGCCTCATGAGTTAAGTGTATAAATGACTGAAGTATTTGAAGCAAAAGACTAATAACAAAACTAATGGTATTCATATACTGTACTGCAGTCAAAGAAAGCAGATTTGTGTGTCTTGGAGAGTCATTATACATAATATTCTGCTGTGTGTTTTATTGTTTAGAATTTTTAATCTACTGTGGATATTGCCATTTTCATTCTTTACACCAGATACTCAACCACAACCATAATTGTTCTTACATAACATAGAGAACTATTGTATGTACAGTATATTCTGTACATAATTTCCAAAAATGTAGGAATGGAGAAGGATGACCTACGAGCAAATGCTTTCCACAGTTAAGATAAAAGCATTCACTGTAAATTTTACATTAAAAACAGGTAATCGGAATACAATTCTTTATATTTTCATAATCTTTCAATTATAATCTCCTTTTAAATAATGAGGCTTCTCCTGTTTTGTGGGTTTACAGTTCTTGTACTCAATATCCCTAAACCCTTTCCTCTGACTTTGAACATCTCAGACTCTGACGTGTCCACTGACCACTTACTGTAGTCTGCTTACACAGCTTTTCCTTTTTGTTTATTTTAATGCTTCCTGTTTTTTAACAATGGCAGTGTCTCGTTAAAGTAAGTAACAAACACAAAAAGATTAGCTGCTTAAAATATTCAAAATAATAAAGGCCCTTTCAAATTGCAACAAAGAAAGAAGTAGGGATGTACTGGAATTTTACACAGATGGCTTGTTGAAACCAAAGAAGAAAATTGTTTCCCATTTTTGGCCACGTCATTTGATTTAAATATAGTAGATCTGTATTAAAAAAGTCTTCAGATTGTGGCCTCTTTAGTCAAAGGCCTCAACTCTAATCTTTTGGTGCTATATACCTTTCAGCAAATGGTTACAGATAAACATCATCTGACCTGTGACCCTTTTAAATTCTAGGGATCTAACGACTCTTGGCCTGAGTGAAGATTAGATGTTGCTGTTTGCGCTGTTAAAAGACTAGATTGTGCACATATCAGAGGTCACATACTGTATGTAATTCTCATATCATATTATTATAAATCAACTCTCCTAATTTATAATTGTGGGCTATAAGACAGTTCTGTACCGAAAGAAGAAAATATACTACGGTACAGTCATTTGTCAATATACAGTAGTACACTGTGGTTTGTCTTTCTGAAAGTGCCACACTTTCTTTTTAAAGAATACAAAAGCATAGGCACCAGTACTTAAATTTTACATTGTAATATGTACCCAGAGTACAACATCTTCAATACCTAACATGGCACTGTAATTTTGCAATTGTGTATTGAAAATTATTCAGCCCTCCAAATGTCATTCTTCCAATTACAATGTCTTAAATAACTAGTGATTCCAAAATGGGTGTATTTTTTAAAATAGTGATTACAAATACAGTGCATTACAAAGTTAACACAGAGCAGCAATTATTTTTCCACAGCCTCTTATCTTTTTGGCAAATGATCTTATTGTGTATTGTAAGTGTAAACTTTTGTAAGACCACCACAAAATGTCTTCTGTACAGCTGACAACCCATATGGAACCAGTTTTTGATCCCTGCTCTGGATGATATGGAATGTAATCCTAACATTTCACAACCTGAACTGTAGAATATACAGATAGTCTATACCTTATGGAATTTAGAGTGTGGGTTAGTGCCTGCTATAACATTTCAAGTAGTCTTTACCACCCTTTACCTAACCAAATAACAGACTTTGCACACAAAGCAATGAGCATGACGTCTGTGAACAGATCTTAAAGTTCTCTAAATCCAAAACATGTTGGATCCTATGTTCTACATATTTCTAATTCTGGGTGGAAGTCCACAATGACCCTCTGAACTGACTGTCTACTGCGCGGATTTGGTCAAAAACAGGGCAAAGCAGGAAAAAGCTAGACCTTGACAGAGGCATTAAGTCCAAAAAAGCATTAGGCCCAATAAACCCATTATACCAGTTCCCTAATGCAGATAATTTAAAAGCTTTTGGGATTCCAGGAGAATGACAGTGCCCTGACAGGCTCATTATGTACTGTGAACTCTATCGTCAAGCCTGGACATGAACCTCGAAGAACAATGATGGGCAAATGCGATATGAATATCTAACCAACGTCAGCCTTCCTAAAGGAGAACAACATCCATCCATTTTCTAACCACTTTATCCAATACAGGGTATAGGGGAGCTGGAGCTTATCTCAGAAAGCAAATTGTGGAAGGCAGGACACACTCTGGATGGGATGCCAGTTACAGGGCACACTAAAAAACAGACACAAACCTGCACCATTTCATCAGTTAATCATTTATATGTATATACACTGTATTTCCTATTTCTGTTACATATGTTTTTCTTCTGTCAGGGTTAGAAATGATAGGAGTCCACTGGACCCATCTAGTCCATTTGGTGATCAGTACACAGTGAGAGCTACTACTAACAAAATCAAATTCTGAATGTATAATATTGTCTGATATTGTCATATGTTTGTGTTGTAACAAGCTTGCACACTGAGAAAACTGCCCACTCGGTTTTGAGTAGCAGCTGTTCATGAGCTGTTCGTTTATTGATTACTCTATTTAAAAGTGAAGCTTTGTGCCACTTTCATTTCTTTTAATTTAGCACCTTTTCATTCACCTATCACAAGTATTCTCTATTAAAGATACATATACCGTACACCAATTACAATTACATTTTCCTGATTCAAGACCTTTCAGATCAGACTGATTCAAACCAAAGTGAGAAACCCATAATGTTTTGTTCTTACAATGCTCTGAATTCCACAGGTGGAATGTGTTTTTCACTGAAACCTAGATGTGGTTACGTAACAGTCACCAAAAGGCCTGGACAATGTGTTGTTGACTAGTTTTTAAACAATTCTCCAATCCTAATACAACATTTCCTTTGCCAAATAATTCTAATAGTGGCGTGAAACCCAACTACAGAAATATTGAACTGATGTCTGCCACGATATGGATGTGATTTGTATCTGATAAAAGCAACAAGCATAAAACAGCTAGCTCTGCAGCAGACAGAATTTTGTCAAACTTAGTTTTGTCTATGCTTGCTGTATTGATGTGTCTGGCACTTTTTAATACTCCAAGAACATTGACTGGATCTACAGGATTTGTTTTGAAGATGGTTTAGTGATCATTAGGTGATAAAAGGGTTTCAAATGGGGAAGCATAACTTCAAATAATACTGTACTGTACATGCAAAAGATAAAATAATTTTATAAAAAATCCAAGGAATATACAATTAAGGAATGAAGTAATCAAGAAAGCATAAACATCCCAAACACTCAGTTATAGCCACACCTTTGCCAGCTGGCCAGTGCTTAGTTTATTGAAACCCTTTTGATGTTTTACTAAGCTGAGCCAAGAAGGAATTCACACACTGCTGAGGTATCACAACAACAGCAACACTAGAAAACTTCAATTCTTTTAAAAGCTGTAAAATAACACAACTGTTAAAAAATGCTGTACTCTACCTCTTTTTAATCAAATTCTATTTTTTCTGATATTATTACTATAAAGTTCAATGACAAATCTTATTATTACTTTGACTTCTCACAATATGTGTATATTTTTCTTGTTAACCCATCCTATGATATCAATATCAAATGTTTGAATACTGTATAACATTATCAGAATAAAAAAAAATATTAAGCCCTTTGGCTTTTATTATTATAGTTTTTAACGTTTTATATTTTTTATATCAGTGTTTTTCTAAGAACTTCTAACATTAGCATTGTCTACATCTTGAAGAGTTTCAGATTTTGGCAAGACAGTAAATTATTCTGGATGAGAAACATTGTTCTAGATTCTGCATTGTCAGAAAATAAAACGTTCCAGCCCCTTTAAATCTGAAGTGAGTCATGACATTACAATTTCAACTCTTCAGCCAGGGCTTCTAAAAGGCATAATAAAAAACAACTTCCTTTTAAGGGAAACAGCTCCCTGCATACAGAAAACCTCTTCTGTCAGATATTTTAACAACACTTTCTCCTGAAAAGGAAAACTTGGACACATGAAATTTAATAGCAGATTCATTTGTTCTAAAGTAATCAAAGGTGACATAACAAAAATACTCTTGACATAATTATGTTTCTCACAGATGGTAGTATATTGACATAAATGGTTTATAGACACGGCAGAAATAATAATCTTTATTTCTCTTTCTCCAGATAAAGCAGTGGATTACCAGGTGCACATGACAATTCTTCATTAATGCTTTAGTTTTAAGTTCAAGGACAGTATTGTAGGGTTTATGGTTGACAGGACAGTTGAAGAAATCCACTCACAACAGTCATGCAGAAGACAGACAATATCAAGGACTACTTTGAATTCCCAAGTTTATAAGGAAATAACTTCCTCTGCTAATGACTTTTATTTCCCTCCCAGTTAGTAACCATTACAGACAAAATCACCTTTGTGCCTATATTGAACCACATTTGCCAAGGCTGGAGAAATCAAGTTAAAGATTCAGTTTCTTGATTTCTTTAAACACAAAGATGCATTATTTTTGTTTTTTTGCTGTGTCTTGGCATTGCTGTCAATTATTAATTGGTGGACATTGTTGGACAACCCTCCCGTGCCTCAGTCAATGAAAAGTAAAAGAGGAAAAGATCTCTTTTAAGATTATGGATCTTTGGAGAGGGTCCATTAAGATGTATTCTAAAATCATAAATGATAATAATAAGTTGTGGAGGAGGTCCAAGCCTAATCTCGCCTACTTACTATATGTATGTAGGGTATAACTACCATGTTTTTAGCTAACCTGTTTATGTGTTTCATCTTTATATCTGCATTTTGCTTTTGCAAGAGACATTACTGTACACCCTCAGTTTCTCTTCCTTTTACTTCTACTGTGCCTGCTCGAAGAAAATAAAAATCTAACAACTCCACTGACTCGGCAAATGCAGCTCTCTCCCATCCCTCCATTCTCTGTTGGCCTCCAAAATGTTGCTGTATTGGTCTCCTGACTCCTTCAGAACTCCCTACCTTTGACTCTTACTTGTATCAATGGAAACATCCACACAATCTTTCAGCTTCAGCTCTGCACCTCCTATCTTCTGCTCAGGCTGCTGCCCCCCCTCAGTGGAAGCATCGTGCACTGACTTCCCTTGTTGTGCAGGATCCCACCTGATACCTGCTTTCTCTGCCTTTCTTTTACATTCCACCTTTGCTCATTTCATCCATTAGCCCTCTTATTGTAGCCATCCTCACGTATTGTGGTTAAAAACAACAATACCGTTGACCTCTTCAATAACTTCTCCATTTCCATAATTAAAAGTGTAATCCCTAGTTCTGAGCTCTTTTGTGCCATGTAATGATTGAACACACTATAGGTGATCAAAGCATCAGGAAATGCATGACTTGCCATACTATCATCACATATTTGCCTTTTACTGACCCCAAACTCCAGGCACCTTGGTGGGTATTCCAGAGAGGTAAATACTATTAAGCGAGTGCTTCTGATTGTTGATTTAACCTAGGCCTTTTTCAATATTTTCAGAAGCCCACGGCTGGATCTTTCTTCATTTACAAACTCTCCTCCATCTTTCATTCCTCAGATGTCTGTCTTCTCATCAACCACCACCCCCCCCCAATTCGCATTCTTCACAATTTTTTGCGATGTCTGAGTTTCTTTCACAAAAGAGAAAATCTCTGGAGTTCTCCACCTTTGGATCTCTGGAAATCATCTTAATTCGTATCATTTCACACCTCCCTGTCACAGGCTAAACTGGGCTACATTAAGACAGTTTTACCAATTCCTTTAATTCTCACTTTTATTCAAAACAAGCTCCTTGTTCACTTCAGCTGTGCTGTGCCCTGTCATCTCTGCACCATCATGTTAACCCAGATGTCAAATGCAAGGTGGAATTAATCCTGTGGCTCCTGCTCCTGAAACAGCATCACTGTTTTTATAATGGCTGTTTTCTGCCTCACAGAAACGTCCAACTTTTCAACGCACCGCATCTTTAGGCTTTACTGTCTTTCCTGGCCTCATGAATCTTCTTGGATACCAGTGTAGCATTTTGCAACCTGTAGCTTATCAACACTGCCATGTTTCTTTGGAGTTTTTATCCATCTATCCATTTTCACTCTGCTTTACCTGGTGAGGGTCACAGTTCCAGCAAGTCGAGTAGATCAGCGCAGACTTCCCTGTCCCCAGCAACAGATTCCATCTCTTCCTGGGGGATCCCCAGGCGCTCCCAAGCCAGCCGAGAGATATAATCTCTCCAGCGTGTCCTGGGTCTGCCACGGGGTCTACACCCAGTGGGACGTGCCCAGAACAGCTCCAGTGGAAGCCGACCGGGGGGCATCCCAATGAGATGCCCAAACCACATCGACTGGCTCCTCTCAATCTGGAGGAACAGCGACTCTGAGGCTCTCCCAAATTGCTGAGCTCCTCACCCTGTCATGGAGAGTCAGCCCTGCGGCCCTGCGGAGAAACC
Organism: Lepisosteus platostomus; assembly: GCF_059453375.1. Classification (NCBI taxonomy): domain Eukaryota; kingdom Metazoa; phylum Chordata; class Actinopteri; order Semionotiformes; family Lepisosteidae; genus Lepisosteus; species Lepisosteus platostomus. Next base: position 15,089,798 of record NC_142611.1, read on the forward strand.
TCATTTCTGCCGCTTGTATCCGCGATCTCATTCTTTCAGTCATTACCCACAGCTCATGACCATAGTTGAGGACAAGGACGTAGATCGACAGGTAAACAGAGAGCTTTGTCTTTAAACTCAGCTCCTGCTTCACTACCACAGACCATTACAGTGCCTGATACGCTGCCCCGATTTGGAGTTTTTAATGGAACAAAAATCTGTTCTGTAGCATTTAACTTATTTCACATATAAATATGTCCAGTTCTAGCATTTACGATTTCATTTAAATATTCACTTTACAGAAGTGTACAAATTATTTGAAATTCAACAACATGGGACATCATTGGAAAGCAGTAAATACTTTACTTTTGCAAGGCACTGAAATCATGGTGAATCAGAGCAGGGATTTGAAAAGGGCCTTGTGCTATTTTTAAGGTATTCGGTGACTGAATTTACTTCTATATAATTAAATTATGATGATCCCACAGTCCCATTCAGGCTGTTACTTGCCTAGTGCCTGTTGCTTTTTGAGATAGGGACTGGGGGTATAAAAGTGCTCTTACTCTGGAGAGGATGCGAGTTGACCAGAGGGCCACAGGGAACATGGGGAGAACATGCAAACGGCATACCGACTTCCAAAAACCTAGGACCATGGAGCTATGAAGAAGCAGCACTAGCTGTCCCATTTAAATGCTGTTCTTCACATTTCCTTACATTTCTTCATTTATATTTAATTTAAATCCATGAACATGGTTCCTCATTAAGAATAAAACATGCTGCTCTGAAATTGACAATTGTAAAATATCCTCCACAAAACAAAACCTCAAATTAAATTTTTTGTCATGACTGCAACATCTACAGAGACATTGTATCTTAGACTAAATCAATTATGTGATACTGTACATTTGCCAAAATGTTGCTTCATTAGCAACAGTATGACACCAAGGCTATTACTGTAGGTATCATTTCCATGAAAACTACAGAATATGCACTGATTTACATTTTTATTTTAAATAACAGTATGTCTTTGATAATAATGTACTTTACATACGTTCTTTCATAAGGCATTTGCAGAAAGGTTCCAAAAACAATGTAACATCTGTGAGGTATTATCTACAGTAATTCAGATAATTGTTTAAATGCACGATGGCTACGACTACGTGCCAGTCTACTCGATAGAAACAAGAACAAATGTTTTAATAGATAACCTAGTTAAAGCTGGGAACTTGAGCTTATAACTGTGTCTGTATCAAGAGGTATGGTAATAGAGTTTAGACTTGGAGGACAGAGTTGTCTAGTGATAGAGTGACATTTTGGAGGTAAAAAAGTTAATGTTTTCACTTTTATTGGTAAGTATTCATTTACAATGAAGACTCACTGCTTACACTGTATACTGTACATGCAACCCACACTTAAGGTACTTAAAGACAATAATTTGTACTCTTTACATTCTGAAATCAAGAAAAACCTAGACGGGCTTGCTGTTTTCAGAAATGCTTTATTCCAGATTGGGACGTATTTGAAAAATAAAAAGGCTTTCACCGTCAATGCAAAATTAAAATGAATTTGCTCTTAAAGAACTGTATCTTTCAGTCACTGATGTTTTTGGCAGTATAATAATTTCACCCTTTTCCAATTTAAATTAATAATAAATAAAGTTAGATACAGACAGAGTGAAACAAAGATATTGTGACAGAATATCAAATATGAGAAGCAAAAAGCACAAGACAAGAACCTGGATTATTATTATGCTAAAATGTGAAGCATTACACAAAGCTGTGACCACTTTGTATCAAAGTTCGACCACTCTTAAAGAATTGTATCTTTCAGTCACTGATGTTTTTGGCAGTATAATAATTTCACCCTTTTCCAATTTAAATTAATAATAAATAAAGGTAGATACAGACAGAGTGAAACAAAGATATTGTGACAGAATACCAAATATGAGAGGCAAAAAGCACAAAGCATTACACAAAGCTATGATCACTTTGTATCATTTGAAGTGTATAGGGTGTTTTGTTGTTTTGGAACATTTCCTGTATGTTTCCATCAGTCATGTTGAGGTACTGTATCTACTACACGAAGGACTAAAGCTGGACCACAATGCAATGGAGTTTGCTAGTTGAAGATGTAATTCCAGGGAGGTCGGAATGACATTCAATTCAAGCATATCATGCAGCCTGAAAAGGACTTTTAGTATACAGTACTGTATGTCCGTTTTGTTGGTTCCGTGGTTTCTAAGTTCTTTTCATAGACTGCGTAACATGTAACTTCTTGTGCTTGTTGACACCCAATACTAACAAGTTCTACAGTAAATGGGTATTTAATTATACAATACTGCCAGCAAGTTGTGCTAAAATAAACAAGAAAATATTTTCTGTCAATGAACATTTCCTTAACTGAATTAATGGATTCCTGTAGCAACAGCCTCATAAATACACAGCAGTGATTATGTCTCATCTGATATCACAGATAAGACTAGCTCATGCCAAAGTACAGCCTGTACTCTGTTCCTTTGCTGCGTGGCTTCAAATAAGGGCTGTTCTCTAGCCATTCTCTAGATAATAATAGATCATAATGAGCAGAAAAATGAATATCAATAGAATAATACTGAAATTAATTACCAGTGAGACAATTAATTGCATTGGTTAAACCAAACAGAAGAAAAGAATATGTGCCTTGAAGCGTACTGTATACAGTATTATGTAGTGTGCACATACAGTAATATACTGTAAGTGTTTATTTATCAAGAAAGAATATTTGGGATGTGCGGAAATTCTGTTGTAAGATAGGATATTTACATACTGTAGAATACTTAGAATGTTTCAGAGTTCATGCATTTGACAGTAAGTATTGTCTTTCATGATATACTCTATTTGCTGAAGTGTACATATCTTGCACTATGGTGACTACGTACTGTTCTCTACCAGACAGCTCAGAAATCTTTTTATTTTTTAAATATCAATGCGGAATGATCTCTCATTACTCTTAAATTGCCTTAAGTAATGGCTATATTTTTTTAAAAAGCTCTTTTGAGGGGAATACAGAAAGAAATCTAGTCCAAAGTTTTCACAGGCACTGTTTATTCTAATAAACTACTTATTCCTGACCTTTATCTGCACATTTCAGGTACAGTAACTTCACTTCAGTAAGTGCTTTGAAAAAGGATGTAATTGAGTCCCAAGACAGACAAGACAGACAGAATAACTAAAAGAAACAAGGCTTTATTTGCCAAGTAAGATGTACTAATACACACTACGTCATCACTCAATTGTTAAAGAGCTTATTACAATCCTCTCCTCTTTACAAAATGCAGAAAGAATCACTGGTTGTGCTAACCAGCTAGAAGGGCCCAGATTGCAATATACTGTTCATAAAGAACACTGAGGTACACAGGCACATTACATTACAGCTTTTTACCAGCAGGGGTCAGAATTTCTCTGATTGGATTACAAGGAGGCACTATGGTCCTCAATGTCTTTAATTATGTCTTTTATTATAATTCCTATACCTTACGATAAGCTCAAAAATAGGTTATTAAATCTGTGCTGGTCATTTCTTAAATGACTAAATAGACTAAAGCTGATACTATTACCTGCACATCAATATTTATTACAAAGTTCTAAATAGGCCATGAATCCTGTCATTATAATAATAATAATAATGATAATAATAATAATAATAATAATAATAATAATAATAACAACAACAACAATAATAATAAACTTTATTTTATATAGCGCCTTTAAAGGTGGCTTCTCAAAGCACTTGAGAAGTTAAAATTAAACTTCCATCCACCCATTTTCTAACCCCTTTATCTAATACAGGGTCATGAGGGAGCCGGAGCCCATCCCAGCAAGCAACAGGTGCAAGGTGGGATACATCTTGGACGAACACCAGTCCATCACAGAGCACACACGTTCTCTAAGAACTCACACCTGGGATAATTTTCCCAGTAACCACTTAACCTATCTTTTGGTAACAACAAAACACAACTTACAAACACAACAATGGCACTTCAGTTAACAATCAGAGATTAAAATTCAGCAGAGTATTTTTGAAACGATATGCTGGATCTAATGAGGGGTCTTATAATACTGCATCACTAGCTAACAAAGGAACCGGTCACGGGTTTATTCCATGCTGAAAAGAAAAGAAAGGAAACACAACATTTCGGCTGTGGAGCCTTCTTCATGTGTGAGTGAGGTTCCTCACTTACGTGTTCCTTCGCAGCCTACGCATGCTGACGCAGCTATTTACTTGAAACACTTGTTAACGTTCTTTAGATCCTCCATACAATAATTGTATCAGTAGGAACAGATTAAAGTTATTACTATTATTGTATTGAAATGTTAGGAGCATGTGGTGGGTCAAACTTTTTATTTTGCTTTGCATAGCATTAGCTCTTTGAGATGATGTTGTAGTGGTCAATGTTAATTTTCATTCATATAACCCATCCCTCCTTTCGTTTTTAATGAAATTGTCTGAACCTTGTTTGTCAATACTCTGTCAACAGCTGTTGTGTTCATAAAGATGTTTGTCAACAGCTTTAGCCATTGCAACAACACTGAGATCCGAGTGAAAACATTCTGTATTCCCCTATAATAACTACTGTATATTGATTAAGTCAGGATAAAATTATTCGTTTTATTGTTAATTCTCTCTGAATCCATCCTAGAAAATAAAATTTGGAAAAAATAAAACTTTACATCAAGAGAAACCAGTTTAAACATCAGGTTTAAAGTTTAGTAGGAGGGATACTGTATGTACGTTTATTTTAGGAAACAGGATTTTATTGCATAACACTTGTGTTTCCAAAGACACTAGCAGAAAGCTTTTTCTGTTTCAAGTAAGGTCAACATCTGATGGTCTCCAGTTTTCCACATGGCCAGAGCCTGCGGGAATTATCTGCCAAAACCTTTAAATGCCCTCTTGATCTACTGCTAGGCCCTCAACTCGAGTCAAGGGATTAAATAATTTTCCACTCATGTTTTAGCCAATTATTTTATTTACCATTTGTCTTACAGTTGTTAGAAGAGAGAAACTCTTTTTTTGTGACAGTTGTTGCTCAACAACAGTTGGCTGGTCACATTGAAAATCTTGAAACCTTGTAATTCTCATTCTTATTTTACTCCATCCATCAGTTTTATAAAACATTTTAAGTAGTAAACAGTAAGCAAACAGGAAGGAAATCCCCAAGTTTTAGGTGTATAAAATTTTAGCATCAAATATTATTTAGCTAAAACACCTACAAATACTAGCGTCACAGCGACTGATTAAAATAACATTATCACTAGTAAAACACATAAACATTCAAAAACTGGATTAAATCTTGTGATGTCTGTCATTTTTTTAGATTTACATGATGTTTAAACAAAGTAGAATGCCATGTGGTATCTTGTTTAAAATTTGAATAAACAATCAAAGCACTCCAGCATGAATCTAATAAAGTTTGTTTTCTTCAGGAATCCTGAAGAAATACCCAGACAGGGTCTTCTGATAAAATCCTAGATAGATGTATGAGCATTTGAAGGCAGCCAGGTTTTCTTTAACAGCTAGCAGCACTCATGGCATTTAGATTTTTTTAAATGAATGCTTATTTTTACCTGCAGAAAATAACATCCTTAAATCATTGTGTTCCTGGGAAAGGAATAAAGAAAATTTACAATTTCTTGTGGAATGAAGTTCTGGTATCAACGCTGAACCCAGACATACAAAAATCTCTAGACAATCTCTATCCCTGAAAGCCTGTGTAATAAAGGTAAGTTTGTAGTCATTTTTTGTGATTTCACTTTTTTTTAACAAAAAGGCTCAAAATTTGTACAAATTCCAAACATGTTATTCAACTGGTCTGCTTTATATCTAGAAATTACTTGTTTCTTTGCAGTAACTCTAAAAACTGTGTTTGTTATTACTAACCTTTTTCTTAAGTGCTGATAGAAACCTACAGTATGATTATTCACTTTATTTACTGTATGTGGCAAGGATCAGTCATACTGAGCCTGTTACAGAAAGTCTCCTCCTTCATATCTGCACAGTGCTGAATTCTCCCACAGCAGAGGAACCAGTGTTTTGGAGCTTCTGATCTCTCTGCAGTTCAGGGAGTGGTGCTGTATGTACCCTGAGCCTCTTAAGAAACTCCTGGCTCGGCCAGGGCAAAACTGCTCCCACTGTATTTATTCACAATTTAAAATGTCTTTGTTATGTTTGGACTTTTAAAACATTATTCTTATACTCTTCATTTTGTGCATCTGTGTGGAAAAAAAACATTGACAAAAGGATTTCTGAGATTATTTGTTTAGCATTACAAATACAAATGGGAGAAGTTTAATGTCAGATGATTAGTGAATTGCAAAACTGGTAATTCTGTGGGTAGCACTGTGGTGTGGCAAGTGAATTGAAAGCATTGCTGCCTCATAGTTCTTGCTTGGATCCTTTTGATTCCCTTCTTGGGTGCCTTCTGTGTAGACTTTACGTGTTCTCCCCATCTCCATGTGATTTTTGTACTCACCAGTATTTCAGTAAAGGCATTTTACCAGATTACTTAAATTTGGTGCAAGGAACAGACTGAGAATCCATAGGTTGTGACTGCTTAATCTTGTCCAAAGGCTGTTGCTTAACTCCACATACTGTACAATAACCCTACCTGTAATTCTCCACTCTCAGCCCTTTCAGTAGTTCATCCAAACAGTAATTAAGACCATGAATTCAAATTCATGATTGAATTAGTTTGCTTTGTTGACTTTTCTCTCCTGATGGAGAAAATAGCAACCTGACGGTCAGGACAAGACTCAGAAATCCCCTTAGTTTTACAAGAAGGGATAAGTCAATATACTGTATGAGTGGAAGCTATAGGGATAATGTGGTGAAGGGTGGGATACAAAATAATAATGTGGCAGAGGTCACTCTAGAATTGTGATTTATATGGAGGTGAGCAGAACTGGGTGAGGTTGGGGTTTAACCTTCTCCTGAACTTTGCTTAAAACTCCATAGAGAAGAGAATTATATATATTCTGTATACAACTGAAAATATTCTAGATTGGTCTTGAAAACAATTACAAGAAATTAATAATTAATTTTGAAAACCTAATGAAAAACTGTATATCAATATTTGCACTACATTAAGAGTATATGAAAGTGTGTTCTTGAAATGCATTTAACAACCAGTAAGTATTTTTTAATATATTTAAATATATTTCAAGCACTAATTATCATACACCTTTTATGTATGCATATTATATTTATGTATAAAAAATATTTATAATATTTCTTCATGCCATACATCTTGATTGTAGTTGTCTTCTATGGTTCCAAAACACAACGACATTCTATTCAGTCCATTTACTTACATCAAATCTTTATATACAGACTTGAAAACACCACCATACTGTATATTTTTGCCACTATGTCAACATAAAAAGGATTTTAAAGGCCCCCCATGTATGTTTACTCTGCTCAGAACCGTTAACTTTCTCATCACACTAAAAGGATAAACATTGCTCATTAATAATTAATAACACTGCTCACATCTGGTGAGGAGTTTGTTTATGTTCTTCTTCGGATAAGTCTGAGAGGCAATGAATCAGATAGCTTCAGTGTAGCTCAGAGCACCACACAACTGAACTTGGGCTCTGCTGTTGCTCCGTGCAAGCGGTGAGATTCACCAAGGCATAGAACAGTTTGTTTTACTGACAGAAAAATACATTTCTAAAGAGTAAAAAAAATAAAATCTTAATGCAAAACTAAGATTATGAGGAAATGAAATGTACATTGTGTTTTTGTAACCATTCAGTATTTATGTTAAGAGTCAACTCCGCACGTGCAGCAAACAGTTGAAGGCTATACTGTAGCTGACGCATTTCAAATTCTTCAAATGCATGCACAGTACCATACAGTACTGTATATTGATAAAGTACATTTAAAGTTATAATACAATACATTAGTTGTCTTCCGAGAGGAACAATGCTAATGTTTTTTTTTAATTATATCCAGCTGTGGCTCATATTAGCACCTTCGTACTCTCTATCCAGAATAAAACCTCCGTTACTTTACTTTTTGTAGGAGAATACCTAAAAAGGACGGTGCAGACACGCAGGATACTACCGTGGATCTGATGAATCCATCGCCAAACATGCGTTTTCAATTATTTACCTATCCTTTGTGGTTTACCCGCCAGCTTTTGACGAAGTAAATTTTTATCTGTAAAAATATCTGTAAAATAGACTTTGCTTTTCATTGCAGTATCCAAATCAGTACCATACAGATCTCGGACTCTAATTAATCTGAGAGCTGTTCACGAAGTTGTAGTAACTATTCCATGTATATACTGTATTTACAGTTGTGAATTTATTCTTTAGCTGTCTAAACATACTGTATGTAGAGTACCCCTAAAAAACAAGAATAATCCAACAGCTGCTACAGTACATCTATTTATTATAATACAGGTAGCATTCAGATGATGTTGAAGAATGTAATATAATAGACTAAAGCCAATACTTCCATAACAAAAAAAAAGTATCATCATAATCATCAGAGGTAGATCGATCATCACTATCTATTTATCAGTTTATTTCCATCTCACCTCAGAGATCTGCAATGGTAGCTGAAATTCCTTGCCACCTTGCAGAACGAAGCCCCAAGGCGCTCCTCCGCGAACTGTTATGCAGATATAATCCCCAGTGACCATCCTGGTGGATTTCATCAGTGTTCACCAACCACAAATTAGTTCATAAAGTTGCCTGGAGTTGATTCTGCTGCGGTTTAGCCCAACGCAAGCAAAGCAGCGCTGTATGTTTAACAGTACCATTCACATCACGCATTACAAAACTCAAAAGTCCAACCCGTTGCAATACGTCATTTGCAAAATCCCGCCCTGCAAAATTACACTAGCAAGAAAACTCGCAATCCGGATTATTTATTTAGGAGTAATTTCGGCCAAAAATGCGTGGGTTCCTGTTAACGAGGAATTGTTATTTTGTCCAAAGCTAAATGCTGTAAAATAATCAGGAGATTCGGGTTGAGTATTGATTAGACTTCCTGCTAACACTTTTTAGGATTTTTTTTAACTGGGATTTAGCTGCGATTTAACAAATTGAAAATAAAGTTATCCTGTATACCCCGTGATACTTATACAGTAATACAAGAAAAACCTAGTTTGTTCACTGGATGCAATTTGCATTTGCATGACACTCATACTTTTCTATTACCCCATGCCGTTTTCTATCACTATCGCATACTGCATGTTGCATAAGGGGGTTTTAAATTAAGTTTCAGAGTACTGTAGATTGAATTGTACTGTTGAAATAAAGTCCTACAACTGCAGTTTTCATTATGCTGAATACACCCTTCGAAATTACAGCGCAACCCTGGTTCCAGCTGTTAATAATGTATGCATTCTACAAGTACAGTACCATGAAGCAAAGAGATGTTATTATTAAAACTGAAGAAAAAAATGCGATGGTACTACATTGTACAGGATGTAGTGCTCCCACTCATAACATAGTGCAGTTCTGTAGTGCAGCTGAGATCAAACTTACGAATTACAGTGTGTTTCAGACTTTGTATTAACTGCGATTGTGTCCCACATAGTGATACATATTATACAGTAAGTAGAAAATTGATGTTAACTGAAGATGCCAAGCCACTCCTACATGGAGTTAAGAAGAGTCAAAGAATAAACTAAGCCTTTTATTTGTTCCAGATAAATGGCATTTTAAGTATAACTGACAACCTTACAGTATATTGCGAAACTATACAGGTTTTTAAAAGTGAGACAAATAGCAATCAAACTGTGTCATAAGGTCTATGTTGAAAGTATAACAGGGTAAATAGCCATTTAGGTATTGGACGGGCTGTTAAGCGAACTTTATTTTCAGGAAAATCGTGTTAATTGTAGAGCCAGCATTTATAATTAAATTATAATTAAATAAAGAAATTAAGAAGTTATACGGTAAGATACCGTTGGCTACAAGAAATGTATATATTTTTGTTTTTCAGTTCAATTCAATGCATTTTTATATAGCGCCTTTCACTACAAGGTTGCCCCAAGACGTCTAACAAAGCAAGTGACAATACATGTTGTGAATACACAACAGAAAAGACCAGAAGACAACGGAGAGGAACGAAAAACTCCTTAGTAAGAAGAAAAAAAACACTAGGGGTCCAAGGTCAACTGGCTGTCCCAGTCCCTTTGGGCATGCTAACCTTATACAATTAAAAAAAGGAATAAATGAATAAGGGTATTAATCCACCCATCTTCTATCTGATTTGTATTAGTATTAGCAAGCTATACAGTTGTACTGTACACGAGTTAAAAAAGTAATGCCTAATTCTAATTTTTATCTCTGAAAGAGACGAAGAGCAAACGCGTTTAGCATTAGCAGCTGATGCTGATTCCTTGAAGTAGTCTCCTGTCTGTCACATACTGTAAGAATGCAACTTCCCTGTAAACTCATTGGTTAAGGTATATTTCATGACAAAATAATAATAGGCGGTATAACATTCGCGTCGGCTGCCGTGTATACATTTGTGTGCGTAGTACATCATTGCAGAGGCGCCGAAGAAGAAGGCAAATCTTCCGTACTGCATCACACCTAGCTGCCCGCTACAGCTCGCCTGCCTGAATGGTGAACGCTGACGTGTAAGAGGAATTCCCACTACTCCGCGCCTGCGCAGTCCTGCCAGCGAGCTGCACCGTGGACATTGGGAGCCGGTGCGGTGTTGGAGTTCGACGTGGCACTTCGGTTTCGATTACACACTCAGACGCGTCCGGCTTATCCGTACTGGCACACAGGTAAATAAGACAGTATTTCGTCGCTCACCGCGCTGTTTGGCTTGATGCACTTGTATATTTGACACTGTGAGGAAGAAAAGGCAGATCTGTTATGTGTCCAATTGACTGAACAGATTTTACAACTTTATTTTTAATAGGCGTGTTTTCATGCGATGCCAGCAGTACTAACAGTGTGGTTAAAGTCAGCGTCTGGGTATTTGTTTATCCACGACTTTTACTGTAAAGCTTATTGATCGTGGAGGTTTCTTTTCATGTTGCATCTTTTACTGTTGTCGGCGTAATATCATCTTTGCTTTGATGTTTGGTGTTTGACGTGGCAAGTGTCGGTAGAGGAGAAGACAGCAGCCCTTACCCCTGGGTGATGGTGTTTTGTTCTCTCGTGTTAGGCTGCTAACTTATCGTTTCATGTACAGTAGGTGCGAGTCGTTTAACTGAAGTGTCAGAAAAATAATAGTTAAAGATAGAGATCACTGTAAAAAGACTGCTGAGGCCTTGGTCATGTCAACAGTTTTCTGTGGATTCACAGCTAGGAATCTGTCTTATTTTCTTAAATACCTGTCAGGCTTAAAGGTAAGGATGCAACACCCAATTTCATGTTGTATCAAGAGATCAGAGTTAACATTTACTCTGTCTTTTTATTGAAGACAATATTTTATTTATTTTTATTGAATCACTTTTTATAATACAAAAATAATAAGTGTTTAATCTGTGCTGCTTTATGGCAGTATTATCTAAACGCACAATCTTAAATTGCTTTCTAATTTATGCTGTAAAGGCCTATGGTTCATGAAGCTACTGTACTCTGTTGCACAGAAGTGTAAGTTAAGGTGTGGTGAAATTGACAGCTACAGTGTGACTTGTGGTTTGAGTACTGTGGTCTTTTAGCTACTGCATCTTGCTGTCAAAAAACTTTTTTAACAGAGTAAATTATTACAGAAGTATACTGTGTATAAAACTTAACAAAGCAACCTGCTTTGAACTTGTGTAAAATGACTACAGACCTACAGTACTTTTTATAAAGTTTATATTAAGTTTTATTTTATAATGCAGTACCACCAAATGTCTTTATCATAGATATTAATGTTATTGTAACGCTTACGGCCGACAAGCAGTGTGTGTAAGAGCCGGCGGACCAGAGCGGGTGACGTCACCGCCCTTCCCTGTGATAGCAGGACCACAGCTTCTGGGCTGTGGAGAGATCTCTCTTTAGCTCACGGGGCTAGGTCGCTGCAGAGAGACGCGGAAGTCCCGGGTTCGAGCCTCCAGTCGGGATGGGGCCGACCAGATGCGGCAAGGGCGCCCGCCTGAGCCCCCGTTGCGTTACATTGGTGTCAGAAGCGGGGTGGGATAGCCCTTCGCCGGGGACGGCGATTTAAGCGGGGGAGAGTGTAACGCTTACGGCCGACAAGCAGTGTGTGTAAGAGCCGGCGTACCAGAGCGGGTGACGTCACCGCCCTTCCCTGTGATAGCAGGACCACAGCTACTGGGCTGTGGAGAGATCTCTCTTTAGCTCACGGGGCTAGGTCGCTGCAGAGAGACGCGGAAGTCCCGGGTTCGAGCCTCCAGTCGGGATGGGGCCGACCAGATGCGGCAAGGGCGCCCACCTGAGCCCCCGTTGCGTTACATTATTATTGATGTAGATGCTCACCATTGTTTATAATTTAGTTCTTTTTCACTTTCAAAATGTTAAAATCAATGAAGTGGCAGACTCTGATTTCTAAGGTAAAAAATAAAAAAAGCTGTAATTTGTATTCTTACTTGTTTTTTATATAATAATATAATAATAATAATAATTGCTTACACTTATATAGCACTTTTCTGGACACTCCACTCAAAGTGCTTTACAGGTAATGGGGACTCCCCTCCACCACCACCAATGTGCACCAGAACGCTCACCACACATCAGCTATCAGTGGGGAGGAGAGCAGAGTAATGTATAGATGAGGATTATTAGGAGGCCATGATTGGTAAAGGCCAATGGGGAAATTTGGCCAGGACTCTACCCTACTCTTTTCGAGAAACACCCTGGGATTTTTTAATGACCACAGAGAGTCAGGACCTCGGTTTTACGTCTCATCCAAAGGACGGCGCCTTAGGACCCACATGAGTGCCCCCTGCTGGCCCCACTAACACCTCTTCCAGCAGCAACCTTAGTTTTTCCCAGGAGGTCTCCCATCCAGGTACTGACCAGGCTCACACCTGCTTAGCTTCAGTGGGTTGCCAGTTGTGAGTTGCAGGGTGATATGGCTGCTGTCAATGTATATCTACTGTTTACACCATGATTGATTCGTAGGAGACCCCAGGACAGTAACTGCTATAAGGTTGTGACAAGATGAATGTCTTGGATAAAATAAAGGCTAAAGTGGTTTCATTCCAAGATGTCTGAAAAATTAAGGTTTAGTTAAATATTTATTTTTCCTTAAATTGACTTAAAATTTTTGAAGTGACAACATTTTTCTTAAATGCATATTTGTCAGGTCCACCAATAAAATCCTTTAATAAGAGAGCTAATGTTGATCTACAGTACATATCAAGGGCTGCTGTCTACACTGTTGTGATGCATGTAAACCAGGCTGACTCTGTGCTGTCTGCTGACCGTTGGAACTTTGTATTGATTTTGTTTCACTACATTATGCAAAACAGGTGAAATGTAAACATACAGTTATATGTTAAGAGGGCTTCTATAAAGACCTAAAAGTCAAATAGTCCTTTGCGTAATCTGAATTTACTTCATACAGTACAGTTAGTACAGTGTGAATAATATAAATGACTTTAACACTGCCTTTATACAGTATGTGTGATGTGTAGTAAAAGTGAGCTTATAAATTGCAGGACGGTTTTCCTTATGTTTCCTTTTTAACTTGTTACATGTCCCGTTGTTATCATTGGTTTTAGGCGTCTGCTGAATTGGGTGCTTCTGACGTTATTTTGTCTAAACTTGTCGAAGTGGAGTAGTCAGAGGTTCCCTCCCTAAGTGGTTCAGTAGTGGTGTACATTTTGAGGATGTTGCATTGAAACCCCGTTGATTCTGTGGAAATATGAATGTGTCAAAATGCAATTTAAAGTATGCAGAAACAAAACACATTAATGCAGTGCTATATCATATTTAATAGATAGGCTTAACAGGTCAAAATGTATAGGATAGCCCTGGCCTATACAGTAGTACAGTACTGTAAGCTATCAATTGTAGGTTAATGTTAAGGTTCTATAAGGTGTGTTTACTGGCATTAAAGAAGACTTGCAAGAACAGAAATTTGTTTGCTTGGATTAACCTCAAAGGCTTGAAATATTATCACTGACCTCTCTTTTTCCTAATTAAAATTTATATACGGATTGTTTTCTTTGTTGAGTTTGAGTTTGTCTGAGTTTAACTTCTGATGTTTAAGAATAAGAAAAATGTCCGGTATCTTAGAGAGTGCACTGAGGTACTGTACCCCCAAGTAGAATTCGCAAAGTTCCCAAATAATATAATTCTTGTTAAAATTATATAACACACTAGTAAGTCCTTATTTAGAATATCAAGTTAAAGTTTTGTCACCATATTATAGAAAAGATTTGGCTGCTCTGGAGTCTATCTAGAGAAGAATAGCTTAATACATTGGGGTGCTTGATGGAATGTCTAAAACTGACAGACTGAATGAAACCTACATTTTTAGTCTTGACCAAAAATGACTAAGAAGGCATTGATAAAGCCAACCCAACAGAATTTCTTCAAAATGAACAGTGAAATACAAACCAGAAGCCATAATTTTAAACTGTGTGGAAGTGCATTTTAAATTAAGAACAGGAAGCACTTCTTTACTCAAAGAGTTTGGGAGAATAGTGAACAAGCTACCCAGCCATCTTGTTGAAGTTGGTACCCTGGATTCTTTCAAGAAAATAGATGGATGTCTTAAGATATCATACCAAATCTGTTAGGGGGGCTGAATGGCCTCCTCTCCTTTATAAGCTTTATGTTCTTAGGGTGCCGGGGTGCAATGGGGGTAGAAATATTTGAAGATTTACTTAGAATCAGAATGCTAAATTGTTTACTATTTGTAATACCTATAATTATAAGTTCATTGTATTGCTTTAACAAGATAACCATAGTGTATGTCCCATTTTTGCAGAGAGAGTCCCTTAGTTAAGGCCTCTTCTGGGCATCCAGAACTTGTCCCATTATTCAGGGATCAAAAACATTACGGGATGGAAGAAGTTGCAAGAATACCTTCTGGAAGGGAAGCAAAAAAGCTGGGATGCTCTTCCCACCCCAACAAGTACTGTGAAGGGGATGTGATAAACCTGTCAGCGGGACCCCCCCTTACAAAATAACAAAGTATTTTTATTTCAGGAAGTTGTTTTATGGTGCTGGTGTTAGTGGGTGAATGTAAACAGTGTGAACCTTTTTTAAAAATGGTACGCATTCGTTTTTTTTTCTAGTAGGCCTAACATTTTAGATCATGTGGACCATATGCTTGTAAGAGGCAGTATAATGAGAGATGTAAGAAAATGTAGCTTTCCAATGTCTTAATTACTTTTCAGTGCTACGTTCACAGTATACATAGAAATGGGAAGTGGACAATGGAGTTAATGCAACATTTTAAAGATCACATCACTTTCAATAACGTCTTATCCAATTCAGGCACATGGTGGCCCAGAGCTTGTAGTGGGAGCATTGAGTGCAAGGCAGAATACACTTTGGACAGGAATCCGGCATATTGCAGGACACAAAAACTTACATCACCCCAGGGCCAATTTTACAGAAGCTAATTAACTTACCAGTGTATCCAAAGATCCAAAGATATACTGGTAGGTTAATTGGCTGCTGTAAAATTGTCCCTGGACCGGACTGGAACACCCAAAGGAAACCCACATGAACACAGGGAGAATATACAAACTCCACACAGATAGTACTGTGCTGTAAGGCAGAAATGCTGCCCACTGTGCAACTGTGCCACTGCATTCTAAAGATAATAAATATACAGTACTGTAAACAATAACATGTACTGCAATGTGAACCTGGTACTGTACAGTACTTGAGACTCAATACAAGCAACAAACATTAGGCTCTGCAGAACAAATCAAAACCAGTAAAGTACTTCCATGCTGGTTAAGACCTTGGAATATTACATTACATTATTGATTTGTCTTTTTAGGCATTGCAAGTTTTTTTGTGTTTTCCTGTGATATACTCCTTAAGAGCATATTTAGAATTGCAGACCAACATTTTCCCATTTGTCGGTGTGTTGACTGTCCTCTTTATTAACACGTTCTTTGAAATTTTATTCTGAAGAAATATTTTCCTCAGCTTATTTTCAAATCACAAAGGATATCCATTTGTTTATTCGTTAGACCAATAGCTTTCAGACTTTCTTCCACAGATGTTTGTTTTTCATTTTTTGTTCAACAAACGAAATACAATAGCCATCAGCTGGCCTCTGTATGGCAGATCTCCAGTTAGGTATGGGAAATTTCTAAATTTAAATGACTAAATTAAATATTACATTAAATTAAAATGCCAACCAAGGCACCACCTTGCTTTGAGGAAGTAAGTGACCTTTGCCATTTGGCACAGATTCTCTTAACTCATCAGTTACCAGGCCAAACCATGATTTGTGGGAGTCAGAACAATGCGAATATCTTTTCTTTTTGCGAATGCAACAGATTCTTATTATTTCACAATAGAGTGTCAAAGGTTTCTTAGACACACCTGTAACATATTCCAGTTTACAAGATAAACAATATCTACAGTACCTGCTTATGTTCCACAAAGGGAAATAACTACTCAGCAGGCTGAAGTATGCAACAAGTCCTGTCCCTGCTATGACCTATTTTTGCTAGTAACTATGGTTGCCTAACTGACTCTTGCATTAATTCTCACTTTGCACAAAGTTGCTGTATACATTTGAATGTGATAGCAATGAAGAGTAAATATCCCTTCCTCTTCCATCAACAGATTGTGCTGAGAGCAGTGGAATGAGAAGGACCTGAAAACAAAGAAAAATGAGTCAACCTGGCTATGTTGCAACACCACCGTACTCTCAGGCCCAGCCTGGCATTGCAGGATATCCCTCTGGCTTTGGATCTGCACCTTCTCAGACCCTATATGGACACTATGGGGGACCACCTCAGTCATTCTCTCCATCACAACCAGGTACAGAAAAGGGAGTCTCAAATTCCCAAAGGGATTATATTGTGATCTTTTTAATTTTATTTCTTGCCTTATAAAAATGGCACAAACTTTTGCCAGCAGCCATATCATCCTCCTACTCCTGGGAAAAACTAAGGTTTCTGCTGGAAGAGGTGTTAGTGGGACCTGTAGGGGGCGCTCACCCTGTGGTCTGTGTTGGTCCTAATGCCCCAGTATAGCGACGGGGACGCTATTCTGTAAAAAGGCGTCGCCCTTCGGATGAGACTGAAAACCAAGGTCCCGACTCTCTGTGGTCACTAACAATCCCAGAGCGATTCTCAAAAAGAGTAGAGGTGTTGGCTCGGTGTTCTGGACAAATTTCTCATTGGCCTTTACCAGTCGTAGCCTCTTAATAGTCCCTGTCCATGAATTTGATTCATCATACCTCCCCTCCGATAGCTGTTGTGTAGTGAGCGTTCTGGTGCACTATGGCTGCCGTTGCATCATCCAGGTGGAGCTGCACGTTGGTGGTGATGGAGGGGAGTCCCCATTACCTGTAAAGTGCTTTGAGCAGAGTGTTAAGAAAAGCGCTATATAGGTATAAGGAATTATTATGAAGGGTACAAACAGACACACACACACTCACAACGGGGCTAATTTTCTCAGAAGCCAACTGACCTTTTAGTATGTCTTTGAACTGTGGGAGGAAATTGAAGCTCCTGAAGGAAACCCACAGGGAGAACACACAAACTCGACACAGATAGCCCCCCAGGTCCAGAGTTGAGTACAGGGCCCCAACACTGCAAGACAGCAATGCCAGTAACTGTGCTACCATGCCTCTCTCTTATGGAGCTCGGTTTTTTTAAGTAACAAATCTGTAAATGTTTAAGGTTCAGAGAGTGCCTATTGAGACTTACACATAGCAAGGTCTCCCACTTGCCTATGAAACACCCACCTCTTTGGGTAGACTGCTCAGTGAGAAAGAGAGGGTCATTTCATAGCATGGGGTTGGGGGTTAAAGTCCTGCTCATAGCATCCCATTGTGATGTCACTTGGGAAAACAGCAAACCTTGACATGGGCAACTTGAATTTTCCTTCTGTAGGCTTCAGACTTTTTATTTTTCATAGTAAGAATTTACTGTACGTACAGTAGTAGCTATTGTTAATATTGATACAGTATTTTGAAAGTTGACAGGGTAGCTCTTTAAGAGTAAACTGTAAGTCTTATTAGAAAGTGAGTGCTTGTAAAGTGAGTTTGACCGCCCCTGCTCTTAGAAATAAAAGCTTTGAAAAGCAAGGGGTGTCGTATCTGATTCCTTGAATGATATGCTTTTTCCTGTCTTTTTTGCTGTAGCTTGAACTTTCAGTTCCTTCATTAATATTATTATTTCTTTTGGACATATTTCAATTAAACATGTTTATTTAGAATTTCTTCATGATCTAACAAGGCAAGGAGAAGGGAAATAGGTTTTTCCTTTCCTGAATTAAGCATTCTTTTGGGAAACTTTGGATGTAAAAAAAAAAGAGCAGCACATTTTTTAATCAGTGCGCAAAGCTTTGAACTTTTTTTTAGTACATATGGCTTTTGTTTAAAAATGTATTTTCACATCTCTATACGAATTATACGAATGTTGTTCCATTTTACATCCATATAAATTTCTGATTTGTGATAAATAAAATTACTTTTTAGGAGCACTCAAGCCATCAGGTCCTGCAGCTTCTGGTATGCCTTCTCCACCAGGCCCAAACCAGTTTAGCCCTAACAATCTACAAAATGGAGCTCACTCCCAGAGGTAAATATGACATTTAACTGCATGTGTTTAACTGCTGTCCAAATTGAACATGGTCTTTAATGCAATTAGAATTTCTTCTTTAAGAGTGATTTAACCAAGAAAAAAAAAGTTGTATTTAAGTGATGTTTAGTTAATCTGTTATAAGTGCTGAATGCTAGTGTGTTCCTTTCACCTTACATCTTTAAAGAGAAATATTTTTAAAACAAACTTTGAGAAGTATCAAAGTCTTGTTGAATGTGTCAGTATTTTGAATTCATGAACATAGGCTTTGCTCAAGCATTTAGGGGGGTCATTTAGGGGGGTTATCAGCAGCCATATCACCCTGCAACTCACAACTGGCAACCCACTGAAGCTAAGCAGGTGTGAGCCTGGTCAGTACCTGGATGGGAGACCTCCTGGGAAAAACTAAGGTTGCTGCTGGAAGAGGTGTTAGTGGGGCCAGTGGGGGGCGCTCACCCTGCGGTCCATGTGGGTCCTAATGCCCCAGTATAGTGACGGGGACACTATACTGTAAACAGGCGCCGTCCTTCGGATGAGACGTAAAACCGAGGTCCTGACTCTCTGTGGTCATTAAAAATCCCAGGGCGCTTCTCGAAAAGAGTAGGGGTGTAACCCCGGTGTCCTGGCCAAATTTCCAATTGGCCCTTACTAATCATGGCCTCCTAATAATCCCCCTCTATGAATTGGCTACATTACTCTGCTCTCCTCCCCACTGATAGCTGATGTGTGGTGAGCGTTCTGGCGCACTATGGCTGCCGTCGCATCATCCAGGTGGATGCTGCACATTGGTGGTGGTGGAGGGGAGTCCCCATTACCTGTAAAGCGCTTTGAGTGGAGTGTCCAGAAAAGCGCTATATAAGTGTAAGCAATTATTATTATTATTATTATATCCAAGTCTTGCAACATCATCTAACTTTATTATATGATGTACTGTGGTCTTTAAAACCAAAACATATACTGTAATATGTATGGCATAAAATGTGGTATTGAAAAGCATGCCATTAGAGTTAACAAACATAAACAATCCAGCTTTACATCATCTACTCTCCATGAACTTGTGAACTTATCAAGATAAGGCTAGGTTTTTACTTTCTGGAATGTGAAAATCCAACTGCTGTCATCCTCTTGATTCCTTCTTTTACATGTCTTCCAGGTTTCCTCCATCTCCAGCTGTTTCTGCTCCTTCCCTTTCACCATATGGACAACCTCCTCAAGCCCCCTATCAAAACTCCCCCATTCCAGCACCCACACAGCAGCTGACCAGCCAGATGAATTCAATGCAAATAAGTGGATATGGTAAAATCAAATGATCACTTGAAGCCCTGAGCAGTAAATGGTTCTATCGCTTTTTTCCAGATTTCTCCAAAAATAGTTTGGCGTTCATTCTCTAAATGCAGACTGAACATATTTCAGTAACAAAATAGTTTCAGTTTCCTGCTTTTAATTTTACATCATGACTTTATAGTTTCTTACAGTATTATTTCAATTGAGATCACCCCAACAGATTGTTTTACATTCAGTCTTGATTGAGAAAGTGAAAAGAAAAGCAAACAAGACTGAAGTCCAACCTAAGTGGAGATACTTGTTTCTTGGGAGCTAGCTTGTCCAGCTAATTAATCTGATTTCTTGGAACCCTTTTGTGGATTGGATGTACAGTATAGGATACTAGCATCTGTAAGCTAGTATTAACCTACAGAACCAAATGGTTATAGCTGTTTCTCCTCTCATACAGTATGTAACTTTTATCAAGCTGGTAGTAAAAGAATCTCCTTTAATGGCCATCTGTCTCACTAAGAGACCCACTCAGAAACCCACTGTACAATATAACTGCATTAGCCTTATTCTAATTTGCTATAATGTTAAATTTTTTAACATTTTTGCATGTTTATAGTCTAGTAAATACTACATATACATACAATAACATACAAGAAGGAGATAAAGGAAACAGCAAATGAAAAGGAAAAAATGTGATCAGGCATGCATCCCTCCAATATTAAGTCTGGAGTGTTGTGATACCTATCCTTCTCAAGAAAACTCTTTACCACTGCCGTTAATTTTGAGTTTCTTTTTTGTTGTAGGACATGGCCCAATGCAAGGTTCTCAACCCCCTCCTAGCCCAGCTGCACAGCAGGGTTTCCAGACTTCTCTGCCACAGACTATGTCACATCCTCCATTGCCACCAGGTTCACAGGCCCCTCCAATTGCATCATCATCATTAACACCTGGAGCCCATCCTATGGGTGCCATGTCTTCGGTTTCTCCAATGGGAACGACAGTCCCTTTCTCAGGACCTCATCCAGGAAATGTTGGATTTCAGCCTCCCACTGCACAGTCAGGACCACATGGTTTTCTCCCACAGCAAGGTACTGTATTGACTTAGAATTCATTTGTATTTATAAAAATAATATTTTGTTTCAGAGACTAACCTTAGTATGATCAGATAAATTCAGTGGCATTATTGCTGTCGGTGAAGAGGTAAGTGACATTTCTGTATTTTTATGTTTCT
The DNA here is from genome assembly GCF_059453375.1 of Lepisosteus platostomus. Classification (NCBI taxonomy): domain Eukaryota; kingdom Metazoa; phylum Chordata; class Actinopteri; order Semionotiformes; family Lepisosteidae; genus Lepisosteus; species Lepisosteus platostomus. The sequence goes on from NC_142611.1 coordinate 15,110,977, forward strand.
GTCTTTTATTTCTTCCTGATTAAGTGTTGAAGCAAAGATTGTGTCTGAATGGACATATTAAATTTGTCCCCCCGGCTGTTTAAATAAAGAAGAAAATTAGTGTTGCTCAAGTACATTTGTGAAATACGTTTTTTGTCTGTTTGATGATATTAGCTCTGCCTCACCCATTGAACAAACTGAGGCTGTCTCTTCCTAGGTCGTGACGTATTCTGCGCTCAGCTTGCAAGAGGTGATGGCTCTAGCACACCAGACTGCCCAGCACACCAATGAGCTGTTTTGCATGAATATCGCTTTCCACTTGCCTGTCTAGCGATGGTACCGTAGCTGATGTTGATGATAACTGTGTTTCTATTTCTAGCCATTACGTATCGGCGGTTTTACAGTGGTTAACTGCTGGAGGTCTTGCTACCTTTTCATTACCCATGTCACAGTCCTTCTAGTAACACTGACAGTAGTGACCCTCTCCAATACTCCATTACAGAGAAGTTACTCACTTTGGTAGAGGCAACTCCATAGAACTCACTTTCATTCTTCATTATGGCAGTTCTCTCAACAATTTGGGCTCTGAACAAAGTTTAGGTTTTGTCTTTGAATCTGTAGTTTTGCTGATCTTCGTCTGTCATCTTTAGTTAGTTATTCTAAGATGTTCTGCAACCCAACTTCATCTGTGACCTATAAACGTGGCCCTTAAATGGCCTGATGCTCATGGTGATCCTTATCTCACCATATCTGTGGCTTCTAAAGTCTGCATATTTAATTTGCATAGCTATTAAAGTGATACAGGCCACTGTGTGATATAATTAACTCCTACAAGAAAATTTAGATTTTGTTCTTGCATTTTTTTGTACCGTGCTCATGCTGGCATCACTCTATACTGTATGTCTTCTTAACTAAGAAAACTACAGTATATTATTCACAAAGGCCCTGCAAAGTGTACAAAGACAGGTACAGAGTATTATATTCAGGTAACAAAAATGTAAACCTTATAATGGGAGATAAGAATTTGAAGAAGGTACTAATGATAATGACAGGATATATAATTAATAGTCAAAATTAAATCAAGGGGATTTCTTCAAAATTCAATATTCAATCTTCAAAATATGTGTAATACATAAGTAAGACATTTAAAAAATTGTTTATAATTTAGTCAGTCTTACAAATGATGCTTTTACTCTGGAATCCAAAAGAAGAGCAAACATGTTCATTCTACACATTAAGTGTTTATTGACAAGTCTATACAGTTTGAAGCGCAGATAATGGAAAAAAAATGGTTTCAAGGAGGTGTACTGAGACTTTTGACTTTTACTGTACATTTTTAGTTTGTAATGTTTTTAGCTTACATTACGCTTGCTGCAAACTAATTTTTAACAGGACATGATCGTTTAAGAGTCCTGATAATAGTTACTGTAAAATTTGTTTTCCTAAAACGAGGATCAGACAAATACATTACCAGGCACTATGGTTTCTGGAGGAATGATATAATTGAAATTATACATTGTACCTCTAAAAGGTCTGGAGTTCCTTTAATGTATCTCTCAAATGGTTTATAGCTGGTGGGTATTGGATAATTCAAAGGGTATCAGCCTTGGCTGGGTATTGGGCATTCATGAAGAGAATATACTGTACAAATACTTTTTTTAACCAAACATTAATCCTTACCACTTTACAATCTAGTGAATTAAAAGGCTATTAGAGATTGATGTATGTTTGTGTGTGCTTCTTAAATGGAAGCTTTTGTAGCCTTGCACATATACCCTTTCTGTCTGTGGTCTAATGCTGGAGTGGGAAATTGAGTCTTATTTTGTATGATTTTTGGCAGGTTCATACGGAGGGCAGATGGCAGGAGCTCAGCCAGGGTTTCCTGGCTCTTTTCCAGCTGGGGCCACCTCACAAATGGCTGGCCCTCCACAGAAGAAGCTTGACCCTGACTCTATTCCTAGCGCTGTAAGTTCGGTGTAGCCCCCGTCATGTTCATCTTGTCTGTATTCTGGTGCTTCCATCTCCTGCTGCCTGTTGCACGAGTCAGATTTGCCAGTCTCATGCTGATGAGCTGATTTTCTTTTGAAAATGAGGGAGTAGAGTCAAGTTTGTTTCCAGGTTTTCCCCACAATGGCTTCAGGGTAGAAGACTTCGGAAAGACTCAGTGCTCTTAAGTCTATTTAAGTACAGAAGTAAGTACCGTCTCTGATTTACTAAATGTACTGTGGTAATTTGACATGACAGCGCAGCTCCTGCAAGAGATAATACTGGCTACAAGAAAATAACAATCCACAGAGGCTACGGATGGTTTTAATTTGCCTTAGGTTACCTGGCAAAATACCACAGGCACACTTTGTTGCAGAAATATGTTTAAACCAGCTCAAAGCTGAATGGGAAGAATGTGAGAAGTTGATTGTTTATATTAGATAAAGTGTTTAATGTAACTTGTGAGAGAATCACAGAGAATAAAATGTGGTCTACATCATGTAATTATGGTATTATGTGACTTCATTTAAAGCAATCAATATGTGGTATTGAACTGTTCATATAATTTAATAGACATTCCAGAGAGATTACTGTATGTATTAAAAAAGGTTTAAAGTGATTTGGGTCACAGTAGGTGGGAGGGAGTGGCTCTCAAAGCCTCATACAGTCTGTTGACATAGAAAGTCTCAATAGAATAATGACTTTATATTTCATTTTAATTGTCCCATATTCAATCACTGAGGCCACACTCCAAATACTTCATTTTGCTATTCAATGTCCTCTAGCTGCACAAATTCTAAAAAAAAAAGTAAGAGCAGAGTTGTTTGACTTTATTTGCTGGAAAATTGTTATGAGTGTTTGTTCCTCAGGGTCTCCCTAACAGTAACTTTTCCCTTGGAAATAGAATTGGATAGAATCAAACATTTGCTGTGTTTGTTTCATACACTGCCAGACCAATGCTGTGTTTCATGAGTTGTTGTGTTCTTTGTATTTCATCAGTAAGGTACAATTAAGTGTCCTCTTCGTTGTACTACAACAAAAAACAAATCAACCAGTTGGTACTGTTCGAACTGTTCTGTCCATCAGTTTTTAGAACGTCTTTCTTCAGTGACATTGTGTTTTCGCAACTGTTCTATCCAATAGTTTAAAGAGTGAGGGTATTAGTATGACATTTCCCTTCTCTTCCATCGTCTCTGTGGGCTCTTTTTATCCCAGTCCACTGGGAAACTGTACTGCTTTCGGAATTCATCTCAGTCTGTTCAAAATTAGCACTTATGTTAAACTTCCCACGATGCCTTACCAGCAGAAAGGACGTTTCTTTCTTGGTCTGGAAATGCATAATGACAGGAAATGATGAATGCCTACGAGAGTTATTCAGCAGTTCTCAGGGTTAAAAAAATAACATGATCTGTCGAGTAGCTTGCAGTGTTGTGAATGACTGTAAAGTCATTTGGTAAGCTTTTTGTTTTTGTTTTATGCCACTAGCTATTAAACCAAACCTTTTGTACTATTTCTTAATGCTGAAGAAAATGGTGAGCTTTTGACATTGTTCTCCCAAGAATATACCATGATGTAATTACCAACTGGTAATTAACAAAAAGTTAAAAAAGAAATTACAGAAAAACCTTCATCAAAATTCTTCATCATTTCAAATCTGGAACTAGTAAATTAATGAGGCCTTCATTCTGGCCTTATGGATATGCTCATACCAGCATGACTGCAGATGGATGCCTGTGTAGGCTGTGTTTCAGTCTTATGTTCCAAACTGAGGCAGCACAGCAACTGCACAGAGAAGAGAGATTTTTAAACAAATATCAGTGTGATCTGTTCTGTTCTGTGTTTTATTTCTTTCTTGTTGAGTTATTTATATTTTGCATCAGGTTTCATTTTATTTTTATTTCGGGAATGAATACCTTCTAATTATGCAATACAGTATCTAAGTACTGTAACTTTACTGAAGACATTTTAGAACTCTTCTATAGAACAGTTTCTGCTTTAGTAGATCAACAAAAAGTAGCACCCTTTAATTCCCTTTAAAACAAATCAAACAGAACTTTGACTACTTTAGTATACTACAGAAGACCATAGTAAGCTTGGCCTTTTATATACTGTAGTAGACAATACAGAAATCCACTTTTACATTGTTCAATGGACTAATTCACATTATGTTCTCTGAGAGATTCTGTTACAAGTTACATTAATTGCAGTAAACAAAAGTAATTTTATCTTATAATATCATAAGATATAATATATTATAAACAACATTTAATAAAATTATAAGGTCAACCTACCTGGAATAATGCTAATGTGTCCTGATATTTCAACTGAAAGATCAGACTTGCCTGACATGGGTTCGGCCACATTTGTGCATCACTAGTTTTTACACACAGCCTAAAACAGAGCTTAACTATGAATTGAACAGTGTAATCTGGCATTCATGGTTCATTGTGCAACCTTACTCCCTGATAGGTATCAATATCCTTGTTTTTTTCTTGCTCTCTAAAGACTCAAGTCATTCAGGATGATCAAGCACGGAGAGGAGGGCAGATCTACGCTACAAACATCAGGGGTCAAGTTCCTCCCTTGGTTACCACTGACTTTGATGTTCAGGATCAAGGTAACTGGTGACATTCTGATCCCTCCCTGTCATTTCATTTTAAAAGCGAACCCTCTTAATAGCTAATTTATTAACTGTACATTAACTGTACAACAGAAGAACGGTATATTGTTGCATTTTAATTGCCAGTATAATGCTGATACCAATTACTTGGAATTGGGCGCCAAATAGGTAGTCACCAATGTACGTTTTGTTAGGGATCAACTTATACAGGTGAGATGTTTTTGGCTGCTGTGTTCTAAGTTGATTTTTAAACTGGTTTTCTCTGGCTGCTATGGCTCATAATAAAAAAGATATCTAAAATTTAAAATAAAATCAGACTATACAGTATATGGATGACATTGTATTTGCAACAACCAGATACAATACATCTTTACTTATAGCTCTTCATTTCATAATACAGTTTGCAATAATTTTGGATTTTTTTATATCAGAAGAGCTTTACAGCTATGCAGCTGCCTGAGAAGGCAGCTTTGTCTGAAGGATAAGTATTGGAAATCTGAAAACAAGAACCTTAAAAACAAATATCTGTTAGCAAATATATGCTAGCCTGAATGAATTGTACCATCTCAACTGTGAATCCATTCTGTGGTCCATCACTGAAGATCTTGAAAGATGGCATGGTCTTTCTCTGTCTCTAATGGGTCACAATGCAGAAGTCAGACTGAATATACTGTGTAGGCTAAATTACTTTTCCTGTGATTCCTAGTTTGCCAAGAACAAATGATTTGCAACACCGAACTAACAAACTACTAAATGCCATCTATGTAATGACTAAAAGGCAAATAAAGGGATCTGCTTTCTCCCAGTACTAAAACCCAGTTTACACAATCTAAGGTTTTACACAGTGTTACCATATTTGAACATTCAATAGAGAGGCCACTCCATTGATGGATGGTGGTGGTATTTGTACCAGTAACTATTAAAGTATCTGTTTAATACTTAAAGGGACAGAGAATTGAGGACTGAAAAGGAGGACATTTCTGGGAAAAACTGGACATATGATAACTCTAGTGCTACATAGTATAGAATTCAGTTCAGGGTTTGTTTTTCTATCACTCTTATCATACTATGCAGGATCGGTTAATGGCTGTTTTGGGTGTAGAGAAGGAAGGTTTCAAGAGGAGGGTGGGGTTGTTTTGTTCTGATTTTTTTATTACAGTTTTTTGTATGTGTATAATATAAAAGGGGATCTTAAAACTGTGCCATGCACTGTAGATACTAAAACATCTTTGTCATCTTGCCCTGTAAATGTACTTTTTTTAGGGAATGCAAGTCCTCGGTTTATGCGCTGCACAGCGTACTCCTTTCCCTGCACATCAGATCTTGCCAAGCAATGTCAAGTTCCTCTCGCTACCATCATTAAGCCTTTTGCCACCATTCCAAAAAATGAGGTAAGATAGTGAAATGCAATCGAAGTTCTCACATGTCTTTCCTATCTTTTTAAGTATCAGCTAGAAAACCATCTTCCAGCCCAAACTGGCTTCTGAATTGGACATTTAGGTCAACATGGAAATGCCATAATAGTAATTGCTGTACATCTTCACTTTTAAAGATGTAAATTTTGTGTAATTTAATAATGATTTCTCACCAGTTGTAGCGCGTTAATGCCTTTTCTCCTAAATGTTTTTTGCATAAACTCTTTTAAAGACAAATCTGGTAATACCACAATCTTTAATGGCTTGCAAGCTTGCAAAAAACAATATATGTCAAGTGAGATTGAACTAAACTCTTACAGAACATAATTAAATTATATGGTATTAATTTCTCCACACCTCTAGAGCAAGGATTGAGCAAGGTAGACATAAAAATTTGCACATACAGTACAATACAGAATATCAGGGATACTGTACATGCTACTGTTTTAGTGTATGGAGGATTTGTGTATTGGCATGTTTATATAATAAGGTATACAGTATTCAATTTGAATTAATTGCATAATGCTTTAAAAGGGGCAAAAAGTCCTTGTATTGACCTAAAGGCACTTGATTTGCATCAGTCTTATCATTTCTACAGGTATATACTGTACATTTATCATGGTACAAACATGATAAGTGCCAGTAGTTAGTTGGTTCTGTACTAAGACCAAATAATTTTGTTTTCCTCTTTTTTAATGGTTGATATGTATAAATGTTCTATCAAGTCAGCTGAAACCATCAGGTGAAAACTGCCTTGTGTGAAGTCTTCTTGACAAATTTTGTTGAAAGCTGTATGTCCTGCTTTACTGGGCTAAACGAGCAATTTTGTTCTTCTGAGCTATTTTAAACTTCCTGGATTAGTAAAGTTAAACACAATTCAACCTTTGATTTTATTTCTCAATGTTTATACTGTACTTACTGTGGTGTAAATATTACTTCAAACAGTTTTAGGTAATGCAGAACTCTCTGGGTATTCAATTTAAGCTTATGTGGTCCAAGTGACTTTCCACACAGTTCACATCTTGTAAAAAGGTACTGAAAAGCCTTTAAAGGAATGGCAGCACACACTTAATACAATTGCTGAAGAAATATAAACTTTATTTAGCATTATCCAGAGAACTGATGATAGCAAGTTTGTTCAATGCATTTCTTTTTTGTGTGGTCTACATGTAAGGTGTATTGCAGAAATCAATAGCTTAAACAGAGTTGTGAGAGTTGGATTGGATTAAGGACAGACAGCACTAAATTGCTAAAAGAAAAATGTATTGTGCCTAGAGTGGAGAGAATGTTGTGTAACTTCAGCTTGTGTTGTTTTCTGCAAAAAATACATTTTTAATTAACACAGTTTATTTTGTTTGTTCATCTTAATTCACCTTTTATATCACTGCACATATGTTATTAATGTACTAATAACATTATTTAATTTAATGTTAAAATGCACAATGCACAATGGAACAAATCAGTTTCATACACAAATTGCCAAATAGGACCAAAGGCAGCACAATATACAGTAGTACACAATGACAGTATGCAACAGAAGACACACTGTATTTAATTAGTATAACTATTATTTATGTCAATAGTGGCTGCTTGTGGAAAGCATGGTGATGTCCTGGTGTGTGTATTGTAATTGTCGTTTGAAAGTCTCCTTGGTTCCAGTTGTATTGTATATGAATATTTAATCGCACACATTTTTAACATTGCAGTCGTTTCCGAAGCCCAGCACACTTAAAAGCACTCTATTCTTGTTGTGATTTGGCCCCTTACACTGTATTTCCGACAGTTTTTATTTCTTTTAAGAAGTTATTTTGCGCAATATTCAACTGCTGTTGAGCCTTCAAATAGATTACTGTACCTTTTGTGACCAAGGAAAGTCTTTTAAGGCATAAAAAATACACATACGCTTTTTTTTTCCTGCAAAACTACCACCCCAGTTACATTGTCTAGAACACGAAAAAGGGAAATTTACAATCCACTGTTAAGTTAGCTCAAGTGTAACAAATCTGTGATAGCTGAAAATGTATGTTTTTAGCTGGTGGTTTGATTTTTGAAGTAATGAATGAAGAATTGTGAATGCTTCAATAAAGTTGAAGTCTAGGTAGAAATTTAGCAGTTAAAAACTAAAACATCTAAACTTAAAACATTTAATAAAACACAGTGCTGTTACAACCCATTCTAAGCTATTTAAAAGTGCTTTAAATTATTATTATTTTCTATATTGATTATCATAAATGCTTTTTATTCTTAAATTGAAGATTGAAAGTAATAATTATGTGCTTGAAATCATATAGAACTTTTCATCCCATAGGATCCCAAACGTTCTTCCCATGCACAGTAGGTGAAGACCCACTTCACCCTCCTGGTTGCCATGTATCTGCTTTTCTGTTCCAAAAGCCTCACTACACAGTAAATCAAGTGGACAAGTGAAAATTTATTAATTGAATTAAGAGGACAAAAATAGAACAAAATTATGAGAACATTGCCATAAGACCCTTTCAAAGGTCTCCCATCCTAGTCCTGACCACACCCAGTGTAGCTTAAATACTGTAACAAAACAGCTTTTTCGCAATGGTAATTATAGAAAGATGAGGTAGGCAGATGCAGTGTCTTAATCTTAAATAAAAGTATTTGACCAATAAAATTAATAAAATTAATCTACTGTAACTCTAGCAATAATTATTGTCATATTTCCACTTTTAGTGTAGAAGTAAGCCCTATAGTGTAAGGTGAAGGTCACAGACAGGAGGTAACAGTACTGTAAGTCTCAACAACACCTGCAGTATCCTTATGTTACCAGCATCTAACAGTATTTGCTGGTAAAAGACACTGTTGTACTGTTTAAACGTAGTAAGCTCCACCTACCTACTCAGAAAATAGCACAATAGACAATTCTAAAGAGCAAAATATTGCTAACTGTCCTGTTCACAATTAAACTGGTACCTTTGTGTTTGCTTTAGCAATTCTGCAATTTTAAGGCTATTGAAGTAAGTTCTAACAACAAAATCAGTTGTATTTTATCCTACAAAGATTGTGCACTCAGTCACGGAGCTAGTTGGAGGATTCGGAAATGATCTCTAGAATCTTTATTTAGCAGATGAATTTAGAAGTAAAGAACTTTGGTTATTTATTCATAATTTGTGGCTCATACAGTATGACATAACTCCACTTCCTCTAAAAAAAATGATATCACTGTAAACAGACAGGTCAGAATTATGTGTTTCTAGTGCTACACTTAAAGGTTTGTTAAAAGAATGTTAGTTTTTAAAACCTATTTCCCCCCTAAAACGAATTTAGGGGTCAGTCTGTGGGTGACCTAATAGGTGTTTTGAAGATATAGTTACTGTAGTGTTAACTGAAAAACGTTTAGCAGATGTAGCATGGATTAGTCACAAAATAGTTTAGCATAGTTTTGTTTCTAAGGACTCATCAATAAAAAGTAAATTATTGAATATTCATTTTATAAAAAAATAATAAATGATTAAACAAGAATGACATGATGACATTGGTTAACAAAACTTGAATCTTCAGTTCAAGTACAGTAGGTTCCCTTCATACACCACATTGGTGTTAAGGACCACAAACGTACAATGACTAGTGAAACCAAATGTAACACCATTTGTTTTGTTCCTAGAAGGGTATTGTAAAATACTGGGTTAGGGACTGTAGGAACATATACTGTAGGAATTAATTGCAGCTTAATGAGTAATGAGTATTTCTCCCATTAGTAACAGGTCTGTAATTGAACCCTGGGCCTCAGTGCTATGAGAGAGCATTGCTAACCACTGTCCTTCACTAATTTCACTACTTCACTTGGTACATACAGAAAAAAAAATGCGTAAAAAACTGAAGTGAAAAATGATGTGAAGATCGAGATTTTGGCCTAGAATGAGTGTTCATCCATAAGGATGCTATTATGCATAATGTTCACAATTACGACAATTTTAACTATCGTAGTTCAACTAACCCAATCTCTCCAAAATCCCTCCTAGAGGGATTTGAATGTGTTGACTTTCTATTTTTTTAACAGCTGAAATATGCAATCCATTATTATAAGGATACTGACTTTCATTTCGTGCCTGATAGTTCTACAGTATTATGTAATTAAAACCATTAACTATAGCTTTTCATCACAGAAACTTACAGTACCTCCACAGAGCCAATTGCTCACATTGAGAGGTCACAGACTAAGTAAGAAAGAGGTTAGTATTTACTGTGGTCATGTTAAAGTTTAAAATACATTTCAGAGTGTATTTGCAAAACTGTTCAAGGGTTTGCTAGTTTAAGGATTAATTGTTTTTGTTTAAATAAATCAAGCCACATTATTAATTTCTACAGAATTCAACAGCCTTAGTGACCTACTGTACATAAGAAATCAAACTTACTACTACATTTTGTTAGGGATCAAGATTTTCAACATAGAGGAGCTTGTGCTGTGATTTTGTTTTGGGGTGGGGGCTGATTGTACTAGTATTAAGTTCAAAGTTATACATAACAAATGTACATAAAGTCAAGACTTGTAAATATTGAGTAGTGCGCACATAAACATCTAATTATATATTTATTCAGAACAGATTGCAGAGGAGGCTGAACTGCAATACACAAAGCTTTCAAAAGGAGAGAACATTTTTGTATCATTTAATCATTGTACACAATGTTTAAATGATTAAAGAGAAGGGCACGTTGACGTTTCACAGCTGAACAAGGCTTTTGTCCAAAGTGTTCTGTGACAAATTATTTTAATCATTTGAATCGCATGTGCATTACAATGACATTATTCTGATTTTGAAACCTTTGTCACACTGCCTAGCATTTATACACTGCATATTTACAGTATGTCAGCAGTTTCTCTGGTTCCCAGCATGTTTATTACATTAGATATCTGTTAAAAGAATATGTACTGTATGTGTCCCTAATAGAAAAAATACACTCATGTTTATTTGCATTCTTTAAATGAATTTCTGAAAGCCATGGTAGGATTTTATTGACAAGAGCCAAGATTCTGTAAAGTTGCCATAATCTCTGATTAACCCATGGATTTGATCTGAGGTGCTCAGTATCCTTTACTTTTAGAGTTACAGGATACCTTGTTTGGCTGTAGTTTGAAATGTATTATATTCTGCAAGAAAAAATGGTACAGTATACATTATGTTTTCTAGAAAATATTTCACTTGTACCTATCCCGATTAAGCCTTGCACTGATTAAGTCTTCTGAGAAGCAAGTAAAAAATAGTTTTTCTGCTTTGTGCAGGCTCATCACTCCACCCACCACTACCTTCCTAAGAGATGATTAATGTTGCAGAGATCTAGGAATATACAGTATGAACTACAGTGGGTACAGTGACAGGAGGTGTTTGTTGTTCATTGCTAGCAGTTCTTGGAAGAGGGTTCAGAAAAAGGCTTGAGCATCTGTACTTCTTTTTTGTTTAAATTCAGTACTGAATATTAATGCATATTCTCCTGGTAAAGCAAAAGCGTTTGGCTAAAATATGCTTATTTTCAGAAATCCTTGCTAAACTAACCAGAACCACAGCTAGTCTGCTAAACCTGTGGTTTAACTGGGTGAACTGGGTGGGTTCTGTGCAGGTTCTCAAGTAATGGTCAAGACACAAGTGGCCAGTGGTGCTAGGATTCAGTTCTCTGAACCTCATAACTGGAAGACGAGCGTTTTGCACCCATTGTTAAAGTGATGGACATACCGAGTATTCACGGTTTTGCACCATTGCTTTGCCCATGTAATACTTGTGTTTCTTTCCAGCAGAGGTAGCTATATGCATATTCTCCAAGCCAGCCTTTTTACTGCACTGTTGGCTCACAGTTGTCAGCATGTGCCATATTGAAGTTAGAACATGTCTTTCTTTAGAGACATATCTAAGTATTGCTTTATTTCTTGTGTGTTTATGTTGAAGTGGTACAGTGTTCTAAAACTCTTCATAGCTCTGTCATGCTGAGGGCTGTTTTCAACGACTCATTTGAGTGTTCACTTACACTAAGGACTATTGTATACAATATTTCAAATTAGGAAGCAAAATGTTATGAGAAAAATAATACTTCTAGAAGGTCTTCTTAAGTTTTTTTCTTTAGTTTTAAGTAATATAACCTTAATTAAAATATATTATAAAACCATATATTTAAAAAAAAATTCTTAGTATTCAGAAAAGCAGTGGTCAAGCTTCTTGGATTCGTAACTAGAAGGTTGAGGGTTCAAATCACTGGTGAGGCACTGCTGTTATATCATTGAGGAAACATGTGGTACTTCACCCAAATTTTTCCAGTAGAAACAATCCTTGTTGTATAAATGGGTGCAAATTGTGAAGTCTCTTTGGACAAAAGCATCAGGTAAATTAATGCATTAGTGAACTCAAATGTGAATATTTTGTTCGGTACTTCATATTATAATGACAAATGATGAGTAGCATGAACATGCTACAGTACCTGTACTGTATGTGCATTGTAGTGCATCGGATATACTGTATCCATATGTCCTCAGTAGTAATATCACAGTGAATTTAAGTAGTAAGCATTGCAAAACCTGGAGAATGCACTGAGATGTTTATCTGAGACTGTATTACTCAGGTAATAATTTTGTTTCCTTCCAGCAACGTATGACAGTATGCAGGCAATGCCCTTCAGCTATGCCTTCATTTGTTTCAGCAGTCAAGAGTGCTGACTGAATTTGTCTTTTCTTTGACAGCACCAGCTGGACTGACTCATCATGTTTATTTAACTTTATTACAAATAAAATAACTTGCCAGTGAGTTTTAAATGATCTTCGGTGGTTTGCTGTTTGTACAGATTGGCAATGCTAAAAATACATTGCACGTCTTAATATAATATATGATACTTCCACATGTTTGTACAGTTTTTATCTTAGGCACTGTTAAGTTTGACCATACTGTGAAAAAAACATTATTGTTATAAAATCTTATTTGCAAATTTGCTTTTCAATATTTGCTCTTTTGATGTACAGTTTACTGTATGTTAAATGTTGGTGATGCTGCATGACATTTAAGTATACTTGAATATTGAATTGTCAGTTTTGTCCAAATGCTAAATGTTAAATGGGTGTCATTCTGATGTAGTAAATGATTTAATCATTGTAATTGTGTTGTTTAACGTGAACTGTCTTGTTCTATAGACTCCGCTACATGTTGTGAACCATGGGGAGACTGGACCCCTTCGCTGTAACCGTTGCAAAGCCTACATGTGTCCCTTCATGCAGTTCATTGAAGGCGGTCGGCGATATCAATGCGGCTTCTGCAGCTGTGTGAACGAAGGTCAGTCCCCACCCTGCACGAGTGATGGGTGTTTTTCTCAAGAAAGCGTACAGTAGCACTTTGTCACCTGCTACACTGTCTTGTGCACAGGCTTGGTAAACCATTCTCCCCCTCTTTCATTACTTTTTTTTTTACTAGAACTTGAAATTATTCAAAATAAGATGCCGTGGTTTATTCAGAATTTCAGCCTTACACCCATAACAGTGTCATAAGTACTAAATCAAAGTGTTTCACCTGAACATTGAATCTAAATTATGATCAGGCAAAATATTTTTTTTACTGTTGTTGCATTCTTACCCCTCCTGTGTTTGGTGACTAGATTTATAAAGGGCAAATTGAGTTCTAAAACTAAAACATTCATTTGTAGTTCAATGAATTCCTCTTTTATGTTAGTGTAATTGATATACAGTATATTCCTGTACTCCCGATGTGGATGTTGATCAATGCAAGTCTTAACTCAGCTTTTTTCCTATTTTGGCCAAGGAACTAAGCAAACTTTTAAAAGTATGAAGGCATGTGCTTAACTCTGTGTAATTAACATCCCACATAGAGTATGTAAGATCATTACAGTGTTCAGACTGCAATAACAATGCGTAAGATTAAACTTATCTTAATGCTATCAGGTCACTTTTGAATGATCTTATTGTTTAAACTTAGAAGTGTTCCGGCTATGTATAGTCAATGTCAGTGAGGTTTAATTGCTTTTAATCTCGGTCCCATTTTAATCTTAGTGCATTACTATTATTATTACCAGGGGATGATAAAAGCATTATTTTAGAGTTTTTTGTTTTGATAATTTTTACAGCTGTGTTTATCATCCTGTATTTCCATCTGTCTCAGAGTAGCTGGCTTAAAAGATACTTCCTTGGCCTTAAAGAACATCATACTTGTGGCTGGGGATGTGAACACAGCAGGAACTTACTTCATTCTTCCTTAGGACAAAGTTTGTTCTATACGGATTTAAGATGATCAAGTTCTTAACGCAGACTGCAAGAAAAGTGCATCGATACTGTAATGCCTTAACCAGAAATTTGTATTGCAGTATGAATTTTTATTTCACTCTTGTCACTGATCTATAGAATTTAAAAGGTTTCTTTTTTGTATAGAGTTCTGAAGTTGTAATTGTGTTAAAAAAAGCTTCTGTGTTCCTGCAGTGCCACCATTTTATTTCCAGCATCTGGATCACATTGGCAGGAGGGTTGACTTCTATGAGAGGCCAGAATTATCACTGGGATCTTATGAATTTGTGGCTACTTTGGATTACTGCAAGGTATGGATATCGGTAATTGGATAAAACAGTTTTAACAGTGTCATTAATGAATGCAGTATAGTGAAAAACCAATGCATTTTTAATTGCCCGATTATTTTTCCCATACCTGCCATATGTGTATAGTTAAAGAAAAATACTTAAGCTAAATTCAGTTAAAAGTGTTAAACATACATTTTCAAGTGGTAGCTAAGGACTACCTACTGTATGTGTAGTATTTTCTGGTGGTAGTGGTACTGTTTATATTTGCACCTCACCAAAGTCAAGGTTACTAGGCAAGCTAGTTATTTGTCTTTGCGTTTTCTCCAAGCAATTTCTTAATTCATATTCTCTGTTTTGCTTATACAGTAAATAGAAATTATGATGAAATGTTAAATCAAAAGTATTTTTTTGTATTGGGCACATAGTGTCAATTAAGCTGCTCATGGTAGGTTTTTTACCTTGTTTTTAGAAACTCATAGTCAGGTTTCAAATGCTTTTCTTGCTTTAAAAGCTTTTTGAGATTCCAGTCTTTTATGTACTGGAGGTGGAGGTCAGTTGTTGTAGGTGTACATTTGGCACACTGTAATATTTTTTTCTCCCAGAACAAGCAAAAAAAAAAATGCTAGTCTTTCTGTTTCTACATATAGAATATATATGTGTTTTTAGAATATTATCCTTCAGCTACCTGAAAACTGCTTTTAAAACTATTGCAGCTTTTGTTTTGTTGTGCCTTCTGGCATGTTACCCTTGGAATCAGTGTGGGTTTTTATTAGGAGGCAGAAAGCCCGGTTTCACTTCGTTGTCCAGCTTTTGTTTCTAGCTTGTTTATTAATGTTTAGATTTCTGGCTGCAGTGAATATTACGCATGACCTAAAAGGCAATTGTTTAATAACTGTGCTGTTAAAAGTGCCACATCACTTTTAAAGGAAGTGCCCTGCATTTTTAAATATTTATTTTTTAAGAATTTGGCTAAGTTCTAGAATTTACAATTGCATTTGATGATACATCATCTCTGCTTATAGATTTATATTTAGCCACAGTCATCCATTCCTATTGTTAGTTCCCTAAACATAACCGCTGGTTAAAGAACTATGGAATAAATCTTTCCAAATTTTTAAAGTGGGGCCTTCTGAGCTAATCCATTTAGGTTGGCTGTGAACATACAGAATTCGTGAAACGTGGCAATCAAGAAACTTATTTCCTAATTTCATTTTTTTTTTACAGAATAACAGACCACCAAGTCCTCCTGCTTTTATCTTTATGATTGATGTGTCATATAGTAACATAAAGAGTGGCCTTGTGAAACTGGTATGTGATGAACTAAAAACACTGTTGGAGAAACTTCCCAGGTAAATCTGTTTTTTGTTTTGTTTCTTATCTACTGTGTATCTGAAGCCAAGGAAAGTACAGATGCAGTGCGCTGTAACCTAAGCACACACCCTAATTTTATTATAAGCCTTTACAGTTTTCATGTCAGGATTTATACTAGGAATTTAGAACAGGTTGGTGCTACTTTATGTGGAAATGTTCACCACCTCTTTCTGAAATTTGATTAAGCAAGGGACACAAATAAGGCATTTATTGCAGGGTAGTATTTAAATTGCAGCATATTGGGATAGCAGTTTTAAAATAGAAAATTCTTCATGTCAAGACTTATCCACAATTCACAGCTGTGACGTGAACCTAATTAGAATAATTCCAAAGAAGGGGACAGATGTTTAAGGAAGTCTACACACTACATTATACACCAGATCAAGTGGATGAGTGAGAAATTACCTTACTACTTAAATTAAGGAGGATATTTAGATAGATCTGATTAAGAAGCAGCAGACAGAGTAATGCCTCTACTCTTATCAGTATACATTGGGATCTTTAAAGATAAGAGCTCACTGGTTAATATCTCTTCCAAAGGACACCTACAGTATACACAGTGTAGCCAGCCATCCTGCTAGGGAATTGGTTTGGGTATTGTAGAAGGAAAGAGTGCCACCTCCTGGTCCACCTACAGCAGATCTCCCATTCTCTTACAATCTGAACTTGACTCTGTCTCGTTACTTTAATGCAACCACCTGGAGCAGAACTATTTTCGGCCTCTTTAAAAACATGTTTACTGTTACAGTACATCTTCCTCAGTCTCTCTAAGATAGGTACAGATGGTTAGCCATCTCTTCAGAACTGTTATATAGTCCCCAGTATTTTAAGATTACACTCCTGGCAACTGTTGAAAGCTACAGGAGATTTGAGACTTACTAAAATGAAATGTGCTGTTGCTTATTTTGCTAATTACTGGTCTGTGTCACAGTAAAAGACAATTTCAGGTGTATTGAACCTTTTATACCATGCTCCTCCTTATCCCAGGAAATAGTTGGGTGGTTTGTTCCTCATTTGTCAGAATTGTATCCTCAAGGAATGCTCTTCAGTTAAAACCCTAGAGGTACAGTATGAAATATCTTTTTAGGCTGCGCCAGATTACCTGTTTCAAAATGTTAGGCTGGCAAAGTCATAGAATTACCCAGGATTTGAAGATATGATGCACAACACAGATTTCCTTCTGCTACAACAGAGAGAATTTTATGCGCTGTTCTTGGTATAAAATATGAAGTGGCAATTAAAAATAAGAAGCATCCTTGCATTTTAAAGTCCTTTGTCTTGGAATCCCCAGGTCTAATTTCCTTCATGTTCAGAATTTTAATGCCATTCTCGCTATCTCTGTATTGATGTGCTTTAAAAGAATTCCAAAGTGAAGTTTTAACACTATGGAGATGGAAACTGACTTGTCTAACTATTGCTTTTACTTTAAGAAAAATGTTTTACCCCTGTTGCTGTGAACATACAGTACTTATTGGGCAGAAATGTTCCCATACTTGTATGAAAGGTTTTATCACCAGGAATAATAGTGAAGCCTGAAATATTGAATATCTTTTGAGGTAGCTCTGTTAATGAAAACCACATTTGACATCCCACCTTTTTCATGTTCTGTAACTCTTCGAGGAGATGAAATTAATGTATGACCTGCTGGAAAGGTCACAGGTTGTAAAAGCAATCTAGGATAGCAAACCACTAGTATTACAACCTTCAGTTCAACCCATCATCATTACTTACTGTAAGAGTTACCAGTATCTCAACAATAACAATAAACATGCTTTTAAATCAAATCTTATTAAAAAAAACAGTTCCCTTAGTGTCCAAGGGTGATTCAGTTGCTCTGCTGAAAATGTTTATAGAGGCATGAGAAGTACAAGAAATGTTATGGTTACCAATGATCATTTATTGCAAATACTGTATAATGCCTCTAGGTGTTTATGTGTACTGTATTTGTATCTGTTATTTGCTGAATATCGGAAACAACAATGTTATTACAAATACCCTGTACCAATGTTTTTATTTAATCTTTGCATTGAGAATTCTTCAGAAGAATGAAAGACTAAATAAACTACAAAATATCGTGTAAACGTCCAAAGATGATAAGTACTAAAATAGTTTTAGTATTCTGTGTGCTTGATTTTGTGCTTTGTGTAATATTTTACTTTTGTGACTTAGAATAAAACAGGAACATTCAAAACAGTTAGATGTTATAAACTTGTGTATACAATTATGTTTATTTAAAAAATAATGAAGAAAATAGAACAGTGATTTATGTGTATTGTATAATCCAAGCCCTCTTTGTTTTATAAAGAAGATTTTGTTTAACAAGTCATTTTAAAGCTTATTCCCAAAGGAAAGAGAGAAACCTGTCAGCTGTGATGTATAATGTTTAGTTTGGCCATGTGGCAATGAGTGATTCCAAAACAGTCTCATGACATGCAAGATAAAACATCTATTAATTGAAACCATCTGAGTTAACTTGTTTGTTTTTTAGCATTGTCCTTCCAAAAAGCATTCTCTTTCTCTTTGAACTCTTCATGCTCTTTTACTGTAAGACCTACAACAATGAGTCAGACCTTTCAATTCCCGAAGTTTGTCTCAATACTACTTTTGCTTGAAAATACTTGCTGTTTCACACTCCACAAAGCTATGTGAAGTATTTAAGTATTGTCTTCTCCCTTGTGAACAGGCAGCTTTTATTAGCTTTTCCATACAAATTTAACAGTTAAACAGCTGTATACATTATTTAAATAAAAACTCTACAGGTTATCTCTACAGAAATTATAGATATTTAAGTTTTCCAATATGTGTCTGTTACCTTCAAAAGTTATTGTGCCAATTGCTTCCCAACCATTTCTCTGTGGAATATTTTTTTTTAGAATTGCACAGAAAGTATACAGTACCTTGGCCACTTTGCATACCTAGCAAAAAATAAACGTCGGTGGTTTACAATATAAACCTATCTTACTGTAGCAATCTCCCAGAATGTTTACATTAGACAAAGACAACAAAAAAGAAAAAGTTTGTTTTCAGCATGAAATTAACTTCTATTTGTTCCCTTTACTGTTGGCGTGCTAAGGGTGCTCTCCCTTTTAACAATATATAAGAGAATGTCTCACGAGTAAGAGATGACTTAACCTTTTTGTCTCCTCTAGAGAAGAGCATGCAGAAAGCTCAGCTATCAAAGTCGGTTTTGTTACCTACAACAAGATTCTCCATTTCTACAACGTGAAGAGCAACCTGGCCCAGCCTCAGATGATGGTGGTATCTGACGTGGCAGAGATGTTTGTGCCTCTCCTCGATGGCTTCCTCGTTAACTTCCACGAATCGCGATCCGTCATAAACAAGTACGAAGTGTAAAAAAATTAGTTATTTAATAAAAGTAACCAGCATAGGGCACATAAATAATGTGTCAAAATGCACAGTACAGTTTAAAAAAGTCCCTGGTTTTACCTGCAGGGTGTGAGAAAATACAGAGGCATGCACTTTCAGCTCTGGCTCGCACTGATATCCTTCTGGGTTTCGTCAAAATAGGAGCACGATAGTTTTGCAAAAAGAGCTTTTCAGCATCATCTGCAAGCTCCATTCCAGTTTAAAAAAAAAAGTTTTCTGCCGTGTGGTTAATGGAAGTGCTTGGCAAAAAGACTGACTGCTTACAGAAATAAATGTAAAATTAAAATTTATAATTATAAATATTCTTTTAGGTATTATGTTACACATACCTATCGTATCGTCACTTAAAATGTTTTCTAGAAGTGCTTGATCATTTATATCCTCCCGAACACTGCTAACTTACACCGCTACCTTAACTGTAGTCTCACAGTTTTAATATTATTAGGTTTAATATAATGTTAAATTAAATTAGGTTAAATATAATGTTTTGTACAGATTTGCCCAGCTTATTTTATACAGCAGACCAAGCTTAGACTATCACATTATCTGGCTACAAACTAAGTAAGAGTAAGGAGAGTAAGTCATTTCCTGTATTGTTTTAATTATATTACTGATTTAATTTCTTCTTCTTTTTTAGTTTGTTGGATCAAATTCCAGAGATGTTTGCAGATACCAATGAAAGCGAGAGTGTTTTCGCCCCTGTTATCCAGGCTGGCATGGAAGCTCTAAAGGTTAGGGAAGATAACTTTCCTATTGAAACTCGCAGACCTCTATAGACATGTTCCTTTAAATTAATTCAGTATGCCCATTTCACTGATTAGTGTTATCTGTGTAATGCAGATGAGTCTGTGATTGCAGACTTCATGTATACGGAAGGCAGAATTAGAAGTCTTTGTAGATGATTCCAGCTCCTAGTATTTGTACTTTTAAAACAAAAAAAGGTATAAAAAGACCAGTAACATGTATCCATGATTGCTGGTTTTGATTATGATTGCTTTCTTAATGAGATTTATGTTTTGTTTTAAATTACTAGTGGTTATTATGGATTCTTTTACAGTTTCTTGATTTACCATTGCTGGTAAATTGTGAATGTATAAGATGGAGTTCTTTGTATTTTTACGTTTAAGTTCAGATTGTTGTGCTTATGAAATTAAGTTAGGACTTTATAAGTAAGTCATTAATTATATTTGTAATATATGATGAATGTCAGCTAGTTTGGAATTTAACAGCACATTACTAAATAATACTTGTTGATTACATGCGAGTAATTAAACTAAAGAACACACATACCTGCATCTGGCAACAAACTACACCAGCATTTTTAGCTTCTTTTTCTGAAACTCTAGAATTTTATACTTCATATTTTTTGTTTGTTTTATTTGATTGGGAATAAACCACAAAAGGATGTCTCAGATATAAAAACATATTTCAGGATTCACCCCAGAAATATTCACGAGTAGAATGTTGGACATAATGTCCTCAGTATGTGACTGGCATCCCATACAGAGTGTGTCCTTTCTTTGTAAATGTTATCTACTGTACAATGTAAGTCACCAACTCACCAAGACCCTGTAATGGACTGAGTTACTCAAAATGAATGAATAGTAAAGACCATTTCTAACAAAACTGGGTAACAAGGAGTATTAAGTACTGTATATATATATTAATCCTTTCAGAAGGTCACAAGTGCATAATACATTAACTACACCTGTATTTGGTAAAACTGCCTCAGCACTTGATTTGTGACACATAACTGTCTACACAGGATTTGTAACACTTCCACTATTTTGTAAAGTTTTGCTGGGAGTAGAGCTGAATTTCTGTAAACCTAAACAAGGCATTCAAGATGGATCTAAGCCAATCCATCTTATTCTCTCCTCTTAGGCAGCAGAATGCAGTGGTAAACTCTTCATCTTTCACTCATCCTTACCTACTGCTGAGGCCCCTGGGAAACTGAAGAACAGGGATGACAGGAAGCTTGTGAACACTGAAAAAGAGAAGGTGTGTTTTTATGAGAGTTAACGAGAGTTATTAGAAATAGCTGTGTTTTCCATTAACAATAATCCCTGCACACGGTGACAGACCGATTATAGGAGTATATGAAAAATTGCAGTAAAAACGCTTGTAGGATTGAGTAACAGGTGCCATATTTTGGTGTATAAAAAATTGTTTATTTAAACTTAATAAATAGCAGATCATATTTCATATTTGCATTCGATTAATTGCAATAATTATAGTTTTGTCCTACAGGCTTTGCAGTTTTTCTGGAATAGGCTCCTGTTTTCTGTGCCACTCATTAGGAAAATAGGTTTGCTGATGATAGGTGGATGAATTCAATGATGCTATTAAGAAAGTACCAACTTTTTTGATTATCAGTCTCAAACAAAAACTTCTAATCTGTCAGAATGAAATACATAACAAACTTGCTGCCTGCTTCACAGATTCTGTTCCAGCCTCAGAAGGGTGTTTATGAGCAGCTCACCAAAGAGTGCGTCTCCAGCAGCTGCTGTGTGGATCTGTTCCTATTCCCCACCCAGTATGTGGATGTGGCCACCCTGGGGGCCATCCCATTACACACCGGAGGGACTCTATACAAATACAGCAATTTCCAGGTAAACTGTTAATATTGTCTGAAAGATGGAAGATAAGAAATCATACAATGGTTCCAGTCATCACACTACAGCAGGTGGATGAACAGCTTATTAATATTCCTGCCTATTATTCTTTTGACTGCTGATTTATGCTCTCACTCTAAACTATAAGAGTGTTCATTTTGAGTTCCAGGTAAAGGCAAATAGACTAAATCTTTGACAGCTATTTAATTTGAAATACATGTTTACTCAGTATGTGTATATTTACAGGCTTAGAAACTTGTAAGTTATGCTTTGAATCATCAATGTTATGTGGTCATTTCTTAGGTTTTGTTACAGAACAATTTATTTTAATGAGTATTTAATTTATTATTGTGCCATTAAATAATGATAATAACATAGGAATTGCACTGTATCTTTGTCTTTTTTTATATCTGCATGGCTGCTCAAAAGTAAAGGTATAAAATATACGTTTTAATTCAAGTATGCGATAAGACTTACTGTGCTGCCATCTAGTGGGCAAATTCGAATTGCACTTTCTTTCTTAGATCCAGGCTGACGGAGAGCATTTTCTGAGTGACCTAAGAAAAGATGTTGAAAAGCCAATAGGATTTGATGGTATCATGCGCATTAGGACAAGCACAGGTAATGGGCCCTGGATGTACAGTACCTGTGGAACTGTATGTGATTTAATATTGTAATTATTACTTTGAGCAAAATATTAATTGTCTCAGTAAACACTCAGGACTCTAATACAACTCTAAAACATATATTATGATCCATATTAAGTTTAAACAGATATTTCCACTGAATATAATTTATGAATGATTGTTAAAATTCTAAGATGCTTCTAGAAGTGTTTTCTAAAGTAATGTGTTTCTGCTATCAAATGCTTTTCTGTGTATGCTTCTGATTTCTTAGGCTTCAGAGCCACTGACTTCTTTGGTGCCATTTATATGAACAACACCACTGATGTGGAGATGGCAGGAGTGGACTGTGACAAAGCAGTCACTGTCGAGTTCAAACATGATGACACACTCAGTGAAGATTCAGGAGCCTTAGTACAGGTATACTAATATATGAGTAAGACACTGTGTTACGGTTTTGAACACCACAAGTGCTTTTGCTAGGGCTCCCAGGCCTACATTGTGCAAATCAGGAGAGATGAAATCGCATTTCAATTGTGTTTTACTTAATTAATTTTGCTTAAGAGGAACATAGTGAACAATAACGGCAGATTAAAGGCCCGCAAATTATTTTCACCTTCCGTCTACATGTAGAAATCCACCTGTGAATGTAAACGTTTGTACAGTACTTTATGCTCCTACTTCCACTGTTATTTAGTTGTTATTGAGTAGTTTTGCATCGTAGTTGCATTGTGAAAAGTTAGTCTGAGATTGTAGTCTGATTTTTTTAAAACAACGGATGAACTGGGGATTCATTCACTGTAACAAAACTGTAATTTCTTCATTTCTTTCTTTTGAAGGGGTAACTGCTACCATCAAAGGAACTGTAGTGCTATAAATAGTGTACAGCATTTACTGTATGACAGTTTTTATTATTGTATATTAAAAAAACCATTGCACCTATAAAACACTAGAACAGTAAATTTTAGCACAAGATCCAGTTAGTAAATAATAGCTGCCTATTAATTTTCAGTTTATAATATTTTGGCCTCAGTAATTTTTTTTTTTAAGTTGAAGCTCCTTTAGGAACCACAGCCGATGGAATTTTATTTGGTGTACAGTATACAGCTACTGTATGGTGTTTTTTTTTTGTAGTGTGCTTTACTGTATACAACAATCGGTGGACAGAGACGACTGCGAATCCATAATTTGAGCCTCAATTGCACCTCACAGTTGGCTGACCTTTACAAAAGCTGCGAGACAGACGCGCTCATTAATTTCTTCGCCAAATCAGGTAACAACATCTCTGTAAACTAAAGTGCATATTTTCCAGGTCTTTAACAATGTATTTTTACTAAATAATTTTTCATGGCAGTTTGATGGACTAATTAATCCCTTTTTGCACTTTGCTTTTAT
This sequence comes from Lepisosteus platostomus, assembly GCF_059453375.1. NCBI lineage: Eukaryota > Metazoa > Chordata > Actinopteri > Semionotiformes > Lepisosteidae > Lepisosteus > Lepisosteus platostomus. Next base: position 15,134,891 of record NC_142611.1, read on the forward strand.
TTCATCACAGTGTGAGTTACAGTATGTGCAATGAGTAATGTGACGGTTCTTTCTGCTAAACGTCCTGTGCTATTTTCTTTGAAATAATCCCTGAAAAGCTAGCAAAAATTCCTTTTAGTTCTTGCTAGGAAGAATGGAGGAGAAAGGGAATATCTTCCCTGAAAGCACATTTGGAAGCTCTCTGAAATGAATAAGCCTGTGCAACACTGACAAATTTACCCTTATTATTTTCTGTTACACAACTAGAATAATAATTTAACATGAAAGACCATCTTACCAGAAAGGAATGAGAATCATGCATAATGCATCTAACAGAATATGGCACAAGTAAAAAAATAGAAAATGCTTCTTTTCCATAATAGGTTGACATTCTGTAGAAATATCACCTTTAGCACTTTTAAGTATTAACAGAATTGTGAAAAGGAATCTCTAGAATTCACAAGTAAATTATCTGGTACATGAATTACTGTGCTTGTTTTTATATTTATTTAGTTAAAAATATATTTAATTATATTAGTCAAACAGAACACTTTCCTATGAAACTACTTTATAGTAGTTACTTTATAATAAAGTAATTATACTGTAAATGATAAATGGCACAATTTACTGTGCTTACTGTACACCCCCTGTTTCACCTGTACATGATCTAGATTACAACCTGAACCATCCAACCTATCCTTGAAAATGACAGTACATAAAATTTAACTTTAAATAGATTAACACTTTAAGTATTGTTACCACAAGTGCAGAAATTCCATCTTTTTTTAAGGTTACACAATTAATGAAGGCACCTTTTTGAAAATCTAAATCGTCACATTTGTTTATCTACAAACACATGACTTGAATCCTGAAATCCTTGATTGTGCATGCTTCTGATTTTGGCAGCCTCTGACATTTTGTAAGAGCACATTACTGTAGTAATAAAGGAAGTGGCAAAGCATACTAGAATCCATCTCTTAAGAGAGCCTTGATACCACTGATTGTATTTTATGCATAACTCTTTCCTTCTTGCACACATTCTCCCAAGCTTACCGTGCCATGCTAAACCAGCCACTGAAGACAGTGAGAGAGATCCTGGTCAGCCAGTCTGCACACATGCTGGCCTGCTATAGGAAATGCTGCGCTAGCCCCTCTGCAGCAAGTCAGGTAAGACTGTAGGGGTATTCCACATCACTGATTATAATAATAATAATAATAACAACATTACTTTATTAACCCTTTACAATTTCTTGCATTAGGAATTTGTCTTTTCGCATACCCCAGCTTGCTCTCCATGAGACACAGACACACAGACAGGGAGAGAAACTTGGGGTCAGAGCGCAGGGTCAGCCATTGTACAGCGCCCCTGGAGCAGTTGGGGTTAAGGGCCTTGCTCAGGGGCCCAATGGAGTAGGATTTCTCTGACAGCTGCGGGATTTGAACCGGCAACCTTCCAGCCACAGGCGCAGATCCTTAACCACAGAGCCACCGCTCTGCTCCTGAGTTTAAGCTCTAGAAAGATCTTATGTTGTAAAAATTGAAATGACCTTTTTAATATTACGATAAAATATGGATGTGCACCAAAAGAGAACATATATGTACTACATTCCTCTGTAGGTGGAGGTATCTTTTTTTGGGAAATATGCTGATGCTTTTGGGAAATATGCTGATGCTTATTAATATTTTAAGTGATGCCTTATACGAGGTGATTCACAGTTTACAACTCAGTGAGTTGGAAAGTACTGTATTAACAGTGCACAATCATGGAGGACAGTTGTATTAACAAAATAAAGTTGTTATTATTACATATGTTTTCATTGAAGGATAAATGGTAAGAATTGTAATGAAAATGAATGTATGAGCTTTAGATACTGGAGCAGGATTTTGTCAAATCAGCTGTATATGAAGCAGATACAAAAGATGGATAGGGTTCAAGTTTAAAAAGAATTTTAATGCTGAGCATTACAAACATGATACCAGAGTTAAGCCTTCTCAGAACTTAATAGTCGTTACCTACAGGTCTCTGGGCACCAGATATTCTGCTGACAGACTTACTTTTGGATTGCTGTTGTCTGTTGAGTGAATTCAAAACATAAAGAAAGATGGCTTTCTTACTGTTCAAGGCAGTCACTGATGAGTGACACAACCATACAGTATACATATCAAATACATTCATTCTAACAAGGTATTTTAGCCCTTTCACAGTAATGCAAATGAGAGAAATAAAAGATGAAAAAGCACACATTTAATTTAGTTTGCTAAATCAGTAATTATTTGTGAAAGTTCTCACTTTCTTAGAAATTGCCTTTAACAGCTAATAAAACAGTTTCAGGCTACCATATTAGAAAGTAAATAGTGGTTTGAGTTACCTAGTACTGTGAATAACAGTAGACAAATTTAGAGTATTTTTAAAATTTACAGTATTGTTCAATAGTATTTTTAAAAACATCCATGCGTTATTTTTTTAATCTATTAAAAGACAGTCTGTTAAGATAGCTTTAGAAAGCCAAGACATATCTTTCAAGCCCATATAAAATGTGTGTGATAAAATAACCAGTTCCTAATAAAGATACAGGTAATGTAAAGATCACTTAAATCTTGTGAATCTGACAATGCTAACCAATGTATGCCTTTCTTATTAGGTTTCAAAGTGGAAGAAGGACTGTAAAAAAGCCAGTGGTAGACAAGCACTAAGCAGCCTAAACATATGGATTCTCAGAGAGTTAGCTACCTTAGAGGTTGGTTCTGAAGGAAAGGAAATTGTTAGCTTCTTTCAATACAGTAGATTAGCAGTAACAGTTAACAGTATTTCAATTGTTAAATGCAATTGTCTCTTCATGAGAGGTCAGTTTATTTTAAGGAATTTATACATAACTGCATAACTGAAAACTGTCAGATTACCCATTTTATAAGTCTATGGATGTCATAATCACCAAGAGCTCTATTGAACATTTGTGGGACGAACTGGAAAGGTGTGTGACAATAAGGGCTAAGAGTCCAATAAACGGACACTTGCCTTTTTCGATTCAGCAAAAGGAATAAAACAAAAATTCTGCATGATCCTGCCAACTGGTATAAATTCTGCGTTGCAGATTTGTTGCTCGCGTTTTTTTTCACCTCCACTCGCACAGCAAGGCTGGGACTTGCACTGTAGACCCCCCTGCTGTTTAACATTGATGTTAATCAGCCTAATGTACTGTATTTATCTGTCATGCCTGTTACATAAAATGTCAGTGCACCTGCTATGAAAATAGCCATTTTGTAATAATCAATAAGTAATAAGTTTATTTAGATGCCCAGGGTATTAATGTATCATTTGCATTTTATATCTGCTTTCCATAATTATTTCCAAATCTATAATTGCTGTAATGCTTTCTGAAATATAAAATTGCAGAAATCTTTTGACTGAGCAGTCTTGCTTGTGCTTAGATAAAATGCATATGCTTATAGAAAATGGATCACTGTAAGAGTTTTAATGGGTTTTTTTTCTGAGGACAATACTTTAGTACTCTCAGGGCCTCCAGACTCCAGGATAATGATCACTGTTTTTTTCATTATTAGTTTTGTGCCCATATTGGCTGCACGTAATGGGTAAAAAAAATCTATTTACACATATAGATCCGATGTTTTGTATTTTAGTTCCATTCAGTATTTTCGTAAAGGATGAGATTTACATACAGTACCTCTCATTTCAAAGGCATATTGCTTGTAATGTTAGTAACAGTGTTGAGTTTCCATCTACAGTATATACTGTACCATCTAATGTATGTACTTCTACATACTACTTATCTGACCCAGTATACAGCATGTCAGCCAAATGTTACTCCAAATTCAAGGACTGAGCAGGGGAAAGAATGTTCAAATTGCAATCTTCCCGTTGTCTCTCATCTATGAAAACGTGCCATCTATAATTGTTTTTCCACTCAAGATTTAGTTGTTTGAGCAATACAAATACTGTGTGCATGTTTACATAAATTTACAATAACATGCTGCAGGCTGTGCTTCATACTGTAATTGTTATTGCATCAGTAAATAAAGGCTATTTAGTTTGATTGCCACTTATGTATGAATCTGTGCAAATGTATGAACAGATTGCATTTTGTTTTGTTTGGTTTTATTGCCTTAAAATAAGCTTACTTGGAATGAGTCCTCAGGTTTTCTTTCTTTTGTCTCAGAATCTTTTCAGCTCAAATATAAATGAATCGTCTCAAGTAGAAATGCATTTTTCATATTGATTTTTATTCTGATTTAAGTTTCTGAATTTATGCTTTGAGCACTAAGGTTAGAGGCATGGTATTTCTTTTGTGAGGAATATTTTTTTTACTTTTATATTTAAAATCTTTTTTAATTACTTATCAGTCCTTTGTGGAGAGGCCTTAGGGTTCTGTCTCACAGGCCTTTGTGTTGTACCTTTATCATGAAGAAAGTAATTGATCATCTAGGTTGATCTACAGTACATGCTTCAGAATCAGAGAAACCAAATCGATTTGTACATGTTGAGCATCAGGAGAAATATACTGTATCACTTATAACTGCAACAGATTTACAAAGTTATTGTCAGGCTATTGTTATAGGTTATAAAAGTGTAAATGTTTGTACCTGGTAGTGTATGTTGACACCATATTCAACAGATATGACTGGAAAATTCATTGTGTCATGCCCGTTCTTGTCTCACAAGAAAGTAATTAATAAGAGCAGCCCAAAGATGTGCAGAACATTGTCACATCAGGATGAGTCCATAGGAAGGGCAGCTAGTGAGGTCATAGGACGTGATCAGTTTAGCATTGTCAAGGCAGGTTCTCATCTATCAATGCAATTGGAGTGCTTTTTGACACTGTGGTAAATATCAGCACAGTTGGAACTCCCCATTGATTGATCTGTTTGTATGCAGCAGTTAGCATGCACATTTGTGTCATACTTACTGCTAAGAGGGTGGTCTTTTCAGATTTTTCAGTCAAGCCCACTTTTGGTGATGATTCAACAAACCAATGCCACAAAAAGGTGGTGTGCTGTTACTAAGCGGAGAATATGAATTCCTTTCTTTGTGTATGTTAGCATATTTTTTTCCACAAGGTTAAAGTCACCTCATCACTTGTACTGTATATAATCAGCTTCTTCACTAAAGATCCAGTTTAGTGCCTGTGCAAACGTCTGAGTCACTTGAGTGTATCAGGGTCAGAAAGAGCTTATCGATCAAAATAGGCCAAAATTTCACAATGTTTCTTTTAATGCTCAAGATGTATAGTATGCTTTTACTCTTCCAGCATGGTCATTTCGATGACATAGTTTTTAAACATTACATTTTGTTAAATTAATGGACCCTGCACTGCCTTCGATTCTTCACAGCTGATCCTACCAGATGCAATGAAGATCTTCCCAGTGTACATGAATGGGCTGATGAAGAGCTCTGCCCTAGTAGGAAGCCCTGAGCTCTCCACTGATGAAAGAGCTTATCACAGACAGCTGGTCATGTCCATGGATGTGGCAGATACCCAGGTCTACTTCTACCCGAGACTCATGCCCGTTGTGAGTAAATGGTCTTTACAACTATACACTTTCCAAATTGACGCAACAGGCTCTGCCTGCTGGCAGACATTAGCTTGTTACCCTTTTCATTATAACAATTTGTCTTCTGCAAGGTCAGGTAGGACATTCACCATTGCCTTCTGGGTAATGTGATTTCAGACAAGAGCCTCCATCTGCTGCCCTTCTACAATATTTACTAGGCTTCCCTGTTTAAAGTGTTTTCACAGTTTCAAATACACAGAGAGAGAAGTGTCATTCTACAAAGCTGAGAGACTAAATGCAAGATAACTCTTCTGTACTTTTATCATTCATAAATAATTGAATATATTGATAACTAATGGAAATAATTAAATAATAAAAAAAAATGATTCAAATACAGCAAAACTGCTACTACTGTTACAGTAGGAACATGTTTTAATTAAGTGGTCTACTGTATCCTTTTTTTAAAATTTAAAATCAGTGAGTTAAATACAGCTATTTTATCATCTTAGAAGTGATTGTATGATAATGATCTCCGTTATGCACTGTAATTAGATTAAATTAAATCTGCTTATAATTACCAAGTGTGGAAGCCATTATGTTTTTTTTTAATCTTTTAGAAATTCATAAAACACTCCATATTGCACAACAGTCCCTCTTAGTTTTTTTATGTGCTTGCTTTTAAACTGCTATCTTAAAATTATTTACATTAATTGATATAATTGTGAGATAATGTCCTTTTTGTAAGAAATGCCATATAAATGTGTTGTTATTTGGCCAGCACAATGTGGATGTGAGCAGTGATGTGATGCCCTCTCCTGTGCGCTGCTCAGAAGAGCGACTGTCTGATGGAGGCATTTTTCTGCTGGAGAATGGACAGAACATGTTCCTGTGGCTGGGCCAGTCCTGTCCTCCAGAGCTCATCCAGAGCATTTTCAACGTGCCATCATTTGCACACATCAGCACAGAAGCGGTAAGATGTCAAGTCTTTGTTGAGAAGATGGCAGGGGAGAAATTATATTGTCAAGTCTTAAGGACAGCATTGGGTGTCACACTGGCTTATACTGCTGGCTGGTCCTCACATATGAATTCCAGGTTTATTTGGTGCTACCGTGGTTTATTCCAATGGCATCTCCATTTTTACATCTAAAGTATCAACTTTCCCCTTGAAGATTGTATGTATTTGCTACCGATTAATGATCAGGCAATCATTAAAATTTTCTAAATATTTTGAGTAATTACCTATTGAATTGCTTATAAAACACCACCTTTCCCTTTACCAAGATATAACCACTCACAAATTAAACATACAAGTTAAAAATCAAAGAGTTTGTTGTATTTGTTGGGAACACATTTCTATGTAATACTATTTGGTAAGGGCAAATTGCACTGATTGCTGTAGTCTGTATACCTTTCAGGAAACCAAAAGCTATTGGCAGCTTCAATATTATTGTCTGAATAAAATTGATATGCGAAATGATGTATTTTTTATGGAAGTATGACCTATTCTTTCTGATTTTGAAAGATCATATAACAAGATAAGCTGAATGCATGATAAATATATAAAGATTTTATAAAGAGAAATGAGATGTAATACAAAAGTGGAAATTAACCAAGACCTTATCTGTCTAGTGATAAGGTTTAAATGGTACATGATATTCCAGCTGACAGAAACATACACAATATGGAGATTGGGATCTCTGTGTGTGCATTAAAAAACATTGAATGGCCTGTTTAGAGTTTTGCAGATATGTGTTCATTTCTTTACCTTGGCAATTTTTGCAAACTTTTGCCCTTTCCTGCAGCATTTAGATACAAAATGATGAAGTACAGTACCCATTTAAATTAATTGCTGCAGCTAGTATGCTGTACCGCTTTTGACACTAGATACTAAATTTTAAGATATATACATTTTACTAGAATTAAAGTAGTATATTGAGTCAGAAGTTTTTTTAAAAAGCTAACATTAAATAGATATAAATATAAATAAATAATATATATAAATAGATATAAAGTATAAAAAGCTTCAGGCCAACAAGTTACTGGTACTTGTATATTTAAATTCTTTATATAAAATGTGTAATGTACTGTAAATCCCATGTTCCCTGTGCAGTTAAATTTATAAAACAGTTTATATATGGTTTAGAAAACCATTAATTGTTATTTAGTTTTGTGTATCTTAAAATATTGTTAAATACACTTTTAACATAATTAGTGTAATACAGATTATTGCACTTGAAATGGCTCTTGGTAAGTAAACCTAATTTTTATTTTTCAGAATTCATTACCGGAGCTAGATAATCCCTACTCTAAGAAGCTCAGGTTCATTATTGACTGCATCACCCTGCAAAGGCCTCATTCAATGAAGGTATGAATATTATTTTAATTAATGACTTAATTACAGTAAAGTCTGTAAACAGGCCCTTTCATATTTTCTTGTTTAACTTTTTTCCATTTTTTCTTTCATGGATTAAGTAATCTTCATTCAAGGGCGTGATTAGAATATAGCAGAGTGTGCATGAAGAAGATAATTCTTTTTTGCTGTAAATAGTTTTTGTTTTTAAAAAATGTAACATACTGTACAATTTTAAAATGTTTGTATGTTATTGATCTTTTTGTATTTTGTGTTTTTTTATTTTCATTTACATTTGGAAGACCTAATGCAAATGAGAACTAAGCTTGATGGAAGGGCAAAAAACCTTAGTTCATGTTAATATGAGCTTTAACATCTTCTTTTGCAGCTTGTCATAGTTAAGCAGAAAGATAAACCAGAGATGCTTTTCCGTCAGTTCCTTGTAGAAGACAAAGGTTTACATGGAGGAGCTTCATATATGGATTTCCTGTGCTACGTACACCGAGAGATCAGGCAGCTTCTTACCTAACAACTAAGAACTGTGTCCCGTTATTGGCCACTTTTGAAACGCATTGATGTTTCAGTCCTGCGAAACAGGTGTACTGTCGTTCTCTGAAGTTTCATTCACAAATTTAGCCTACCATTTACCACACTACAGCTGTCAGTAACAACTTTTATCTTTGAATTGACCAAATAATTGATTAGATTCACCGTTTCATCTCAATGTGTCCACTAAAAACTAGCAAGTCCACACTTATGAAGTCTTTTTGTTGAATACTAAAATGATAAACTTTTACAATGCAGTTATTCTCTGCAGAATTGCTAAATATGTGATATTAACATGGTTTCATTTTGCTAAACGGATCAGTAAATATATTATTATAATTTAATACACTTGTCTTGACATGGTTTGTTTATTGAAATGGATTTTAGAAAATATGTAACACTCACAACTTCGTTGACAGTCTTTGAATGGTAAATGTTTTGTAAAACAACTTGCAGAGTAACAAGGAGATTTCTACAGATGGGAGTCTTTTTTGTGAGTGTGAATTCTAACACCTAAATTTTCAAGAAAAAATGTTAACTTCTGATTCAGAAAACAGTTATCCATTCTTTGTTTGTCATATGTATGAATTTTATTTAATGCCAGATTATTTCATTTTTTGTTTTAAACCTATAAGACGAGGCCTTTGAATTCAATTTCTTTGTTCTTATTTTGTTTTTATGTAACATTAGTCTTCATTTAATTGTGTTTTGTTCTCTAGGAGATGATCTTTCTTGATTTACTCCATCAGCTCTTCTTCTTAGGTACTTTTTTCTTTGTTGTATGTGAAAAAAATTCTTATTTACAAACTAGTGGGTCCAGTGAAGCATTTCCTGCAAGCATTTCTCTTGTGGGTATGAATAACTTCTACTCCTCCATAAACGTACTGTAAGCTGTTCCCAGTCCATGATAACAAGACCCATCAAAAAAAAAAGAAATGTGCTATGATGATACCTTTCCTGTTTCAATTAAACCAGAACACAGGTAACTCTTCAAAGCATTCCAGATATTCAATAAAAACCTAAATACTTAAAAAAATAAATTTATAATTAGAAGGCTTCTAAAAATAGCATTGAAAATGAACTTCCTCTGCTTTTGATTTTTTTTAAATGCAAAAAACATGCAAACATATAGAAATGTGTAACCAGAATCATTTTTTTTGTCGATCTTTAATATTTTTTAACCATCTAATAGTGTGCTGTATACTTACATATGGTACATTTAAAAATGAAAACATTCTTTTGTGTAACAAAAGAATGCTCTGCCATTATTGCACATGGCTATGTGAAACATTACAAGAACATTTTTGGAGTACTAAATTGTACAATAATGGTTTATAATGCAAATTTGTTCTTACAGTAGATCTACAGTACAATAATTCTGCTTGTATTTGGTTTGCTTTTAATATCTGCCTTACTGAATTGTGGTTAGAATATTATATGCATAAAAGTATATTTTGTTAAGAATCTGGTATTAAAACAGTAAGAAAATGTTTTGTATGCATATATGTCTCAGGTAATGTGTGTATAACCTATCTGTAGTGAATGAGTGAAACAGTTATCCTAAGAGAACAGAAGCACAGCGTTTTGTAACACTTTGTGGGATCTTTACAAATTGGCAACATCTTTGCATGTGTTGGGCAGGTTCAGATTTTGGGGGGCAGTTTGTGCAGTGTACTTTTTCAGTTTCAAGTCTTTATAACCAGTTTTGATTAAATTGCAATCTGTCAAATAAATTCAGAAATAGAAAGTTCTTTGTCTGTTCTGTCTGAAAAACTTCCAATGACTAATTTTAAATTGTAGTACAAAGTAGAGACAGATATATTGCTACTGTACATGCTGTTCATTGATCTATAGATGTCTCATCAACAAAGTATTTTTTCAAAAACTTCTCAGGACTAGGTGCAGCAGGTTTTTCACAGAGTATTCTTGGGGGAAAATGGTGTTTAGGCTTATATGAGCATAGACAAGAAACATTTTTCTTGAATGGTCTTTTCCTTTGTTGTTTCTTCAGTTGGTCTGGTGTTTGGAATGAAGCCTGGACACTAGGTGGTAGTAAATCTTCAGTATTACTGTCTGGTCTGAGGCAGGGTTTTTCCGAACTGCATCAAAGAATGCCACAGCATACGCATCTGAAGAGCTGGGAGAAGATGTTGAATTGTTATATTTAAGATGATCTACTGTAGGTCATTAGAATCCCAACTGAATTTAGAACCTGCACACACACACACACACACACCATCCAGGACAGAGATTCGAGACCCCTGGTGTACAATTATTAACAATTATTAACTTTAACTAAAAGGTTAAAGCACAGTGTATTTGTTAGTACAGTAGTTATATGAAACTGCTTTTCACCATATCATTAACATTGTTTAACAGTAACAAATTCCACAATTCCGAATCCGTTTGAAAGCAGAACTGCTCTATTGGCAACATCAGTGCATGTTAGTGATACAGGAGGATTTTTTGCAACTATTATATCCAACTATCTTTTACTAGTTCTGAAACATGATACTCTGTTGTCAAAGTCAATACACTGACATCTTTTAAGAATTGAGGTCCTTGAGTCAGTTATTAGCAACTAAACAATTTAGATGGGCTGAATGGCCTGGTCTCTTTTGTACCTTTTCCTTAACATAGACAAAGTTCCTTAAGTGTCCAATATCTGAAGTCCAGTGCCTAAGGTAAGTAAGGTAAGATAAGTAGTGCCTAAGGTAAGTGTGTAACCCATTCTGTCTTGTGTCGTCTTCATACTTCTTCACCTGCTGTCCTGCTGTTCTAGTCTATTTTTGTGCACCTCATGATTATATCACGTCTAAGGCACCCTCTGGAAATTCTAGCCTCAGAGCAAATAACAATTACAGTAGCAAATTGCAGCAAATAACAATTCCAGTCTTATAAGATGTCTAGTAATCTGGTCTCCAGACTGAGAGACTACTTTTGTACACTGCTTATCTGCTGAAATGTCTCAGCTGTCTAAGTATCAAGTGATATACTTTTCTTAATTAAACACAGTGGATAAGACAATGAAACCCCTGCATATTCATATACTGCCTCATGACATTACCCATATTATTAAAATATAAACACTCAACAATATTAAACTAGAAAGCTGAGCAGTTTTAAAAGCTTCCAAGAAAGCTCAAGTCTAAGTTTCACAATGAACTGCTGCGGACACACATCACTGTTCCAATCCACATTTAGAAGAGAAAGTGGTGGTGGGGAATATGGGCCGTTTCAACAACACCTCTTATCGTGTAATATTGCTTTTGTATAGATTATGTGGTGTTTGTGAAGTTTTGCTACAACCTGTGAAGTGCAAGTGCAAAGCATTTAGGAGTATGATGAGTTAATGTACTTAAACTAGTTTCAAAAGTGATGATTTTTTAAAAACACCCAGTGTTTGCAAACAATTCAAAATAATGGCCAAAGCGTACAATCTTTCATAGGCATTTTCACAATTCACATACAGTATGTCTTAAAAATTGTGAAGGTTCATGAGTTTGTGCAGAATATTAACAATAAAGCTACAATCCTAGCAATAAAAATAGGCCACATTCATTGCTCGGAAGCCTAATAAGTCTGTTTCCTTAGGATTACCCATTAGTAAATGCTGTATGTCTGCTACCAAGCTCTCAAACTCAATTCCTGGATACCACAGGGCCAGTAAGGACATTATCAAGGCTTTTTATTTGAAGAATTTGGGATTCATTGTCCATATGATCACATTTTATATGATTCTTATCATTGGTTTTAAACACGGCTCTTTTTAATAATAGTATATTAGGTTTTTTTGAAGGAGTTCTCAAATCAAATCAAAGTTTATTTATCAAATGCACAACAATACGGAGTGCAGCAGTAGTTGCTGGCAATGAAATGTCTTTTTCTGCGAGCTCACAAAAATTACAAAAATCACAAAAATTCACAAAAACAGAAAAATAACAAAATTGAGGTTACATTTTTTAAATTGAATAAAACTCAATGTGAGTAGAGCTGTTATGTGGCCATGGTCTATGAAATATATACATGTAGTGCAGTTATGCTGGATATAGTGAGAATTGTGTGTCCATGCAGCCATTACAGGTGATTTGCTAAGGAGCTACAGGTTGGCTATTTAGCAGTCTTATTGCCTGGAGGTAGAAGCTGTTCCGTAGTCTGTTGGACCTGGACCGAATGCTTTGGTACCATTTACCGGACGGTAGGAGGGAAAACAGTTTGTGACTGGGATGACTGGGGTCCTTGAGAATGGACCTGGCCTTCTTCAGACATCTAGCTGAGTAGATCTCCTGGATGCTTGGTAGCTCACAGCTGGTGATAAGCTGCGCTGACTTCACCACCCTCTGCAATACTTTGCGATCCCGTGCGGAGCAGCTCCCATACCAGGCAGTGATGCAACCAGTCAGGATGATCTCAATAGTGCACCTGTAGAAGTTGGCCTGGATATGTGATGGCATGCCAAACTTTAGCCTGTGGAGAAAGAACAGGTCTTGACCACGGTGTTGGTGTGGTGGGTCCAGGTTAAATCCTCTGAGATGTTAACTCCCAGGAACTTAAAGCTGCTGACCCTCTCCACTGCAGTCCCATTGATGTGAATAGGTGTGTGGTCTCTACCCTGATGTTTCCTATAGTCCACAATCATCTCCTTAGTCTTACTGATGTTCAGAGAGAGGTTGTTCTCCTGGCACCATACTGCCAGGGTTTCAACCTCCTCCATGAATGCAGACTCCTCACCATCTGTGATCAGGCCAATGACTGTTGTATCGTCCACAAACTTGATGATGGAGTTTGAGTTATGCCTGGTGACACAGTCATGGGTAAATAAGGAGTAGAGGACAGGACTAAGCATGCATCCTTGGGGGGCTCCAGTGTTTAGAGTCAGGGTAGAGGATATGTTGGTTCCCACCTTCACCACCTGCGGGCGTTCCGTCAAGAAGTCCAGGATCCAATTACAGAGGGAGGTATTCAGTCCCAGGTCCTGGAGCTTGATGACGAGCTTTGAGGGGACTATGGTATTGAATGCTGAGCTGTTTCACACTCAGCAGGTGTGAGAGGGCAGTATGGAGGGCAGTGGCAATAGCATCTTCTGTTGACCTGTTCTGGCGGTATGCAAATTGCAGTGGGTCTAGGGTGTTTGGCAGCAAGGAGGTGATGTATGCTTTGACCAACCGCTCAAAGCACTTCCTGATAACTGATGTGAGTGCAACAGGGCGGTAGTCATTTAGGCAGCTGACTCTGGATTTTTTAGGAACAGGGACAATGGTGGTTTTCTTAAAGCAGGAAGGAACTATAGACTGAGCTAGGGAGAGATTGAATATGTCCGAGAAGACATCTGCCAGCTGGTCTGCACATGCCTTCAGAAAGCGGCCAGGGATGGCATCAGGGACAGGAGCCTTGCGTGGATTGGTCTTTTTAAAAACTTTACACACATCCGCTTTGGATATGATCAGTGGGTTTCCGTCTTGGATTTCTGGAATCTTCCTGACTGGATCTGCGTTGCTGACCTCAAACCGAGCATAGAATGAATTTAGCTCATCAGGAAGAGAGGCAGACTGTTGTGCGATATAGCTGGGTTGCGTTTTGTAGTCTGTAATGGTGCCTATACCACTCTACATGGTCCATGTGTTGCAGCCGTGGTAATATGACTCTAATTTAACTCTGTAGTTGTATTTAGCTATTTTGGTAGCTTTCCTGAGGTCGTATCTGGATTTTTTGTATTTACCCATATCGCCAGAATTGAAAGCAGCTGTCCTAGCTTTCAGTTTGGCGCGTATCTCACCATTTATCCATGGTTTCTGATTTGGATATGTGCGAACAGTAATCCTGGGAACCACGTCTTCAATACATTTACTGATGTAGCCAGTAACATAGTCCGTATACAGATTGATACTATTTTCGGCAGTTTCGCGGATCTGCCAGTCAGTGGTAGCAAAACAGTGATTTAGTATAAAATCTGATTCATCCGACCAACGTTGAATGGTTCTTAACGCTGGCCTCTCATGTTTAAGCTTCTGCTTGTAAACGGGAAGTAGCTGAATGGAGGCGTGATCGGATTTGCCGAAAGGAGGTCGGGGGAGGGCTTTGTAACCATCCCAGAAGGGAGTGTAAACATTGTCCAACGTGTTTGTTCCACGCGTCTGGCAGTCGATGTGTTGATGTAGATTAGGCATTGTTTTTTTCAAGTTTGCACCGTTGAAATCACCCGCTATGATGAATGCCCCCTCAGGATGTGGATTCTCGTGTCTGTTTAGGTGAGAGTGTAGTTCATCCAGTGCCTTTGTGTAATTTGCCTGCGGCGGAATATACACCACTGTGAGAACTACCGATGTGAACTCCCTCGGGAGATAAAAAGGGCGACATTTTATTGTCAAATGTTCAAGATGTGTAGAGCAAGATGTTGAAATAATCTCCATGTCTGTACACCAGGAATTGTTTACCATGAAGCATACCCTGCCACCTTTGCTCTTACCCGAATCCGTTGTTCTGTCCTGACGGTGAATAGAAAATCCTCCCGTGAGAATAGCAGAGTCCGGAACAGACGGGTCAAGCCAGGTTTCAGTGAATGCCAGCACGTTGCAGTTCTTGATGTATATGAATTTTTGCTAACCCGAACATGAAGAATTTCTACCTTGTAATTTGTTTTAAGAACGAAATTTCGCTAAACTGAACTTTTAAGTTTTTGCCGATTTTGGCCAAGACCCTTCCGCGAACATCTAAGTTCAGCACCAACAGCTGTTTGTTTCTGCACAAGTCCAAGATATTAAGGACGCCGAGAGGCAGCAGTGCTTTGTTTACGATCACACAGAACAGTGTTTTTGGTGTGGGTTTGTTTTGTAGTTTCTGTTCATTATGGTGTCTTAAGGAAGAGAAAAAGATTATTTTTGCGTAATAGTCTACAACAGTATGCACATCGTTCTAGCTGATCACTTGGATGACGATCTATTACAAAAGCATGAAAAATTTAAAGTTGATATCATATTATTTTATAGCTAGTGTTGGCTCATTTAAGTAGAACTGCATTGTTCACTAAGCTTGCCATAATGGTCTGTATGGTATTAATCAAATATGTTAAATAATCAGAGAGGACATGGGTGGAACACAGGCCAAAAGACCTTGGAGTCTTGCCGGAATTAGGTTGGTCATTCCTGGTCTTTTCTTTTTCACTAAACCACTTGGCAAAATGTGGCATGACAGCCCATTGGGAACTATCTGTAAATAACTTGCAAGATGTCAACATGACTTGCTGAGCATTCTAATATAGCGGTTGTCCCTTGTGAGCAGTATCACATTTCAATAAGGTGAAATGTTACATTTTCAAACAAATGATGCTGCTGACAAATCAGTCTCTGTGTGAGATGAATAGAATTTGGGTTGTGAAAGCATCTGAATGTGTTTTTTCTATAAAATTTACTCTGCAGAAAGGTACTGGAAATTATGTTATCGGTGGGAAAAGTGCCAGTAGACACCACAAGACGTTCTTCTCATAAGCAGCACAATGATTGGTTTTGAGGCAGAAATGTACATCAGTTGTTTGATGCCAACATATTCCTCTAGTCTCTTCTAGAAATGCAGTCCTAGTATGTTTCACACCAAAAAAGCACTAGGCAACACATTTCTAATGTTGTGCAGTAAAGTTTACAATATATCAGTTATTTACAGTACATATGGCCCTTCTGTTTGCTAAAGTGCATAAGTTAATAATAATAAACTTTATTTTATATAGCACCTTTAAAGGTGGCTTGTCAAAGCGCTTTACTGAATGACAACAATAAATAAAAGAATACACAAGATAAAACACAATAACAATATACAGAGGAGACTGTGGATGGTGGTACTAGAAAAGCAGAGGGGTGAAGAATGGAACCAGTTCAGTAAAGGCTTTGCTAAAGAAGAAGGTTTTGAGTCTGGATTTGAAGGTGTTTAGAGAAGGTGAGTCTCAGATATCCTTCGGCAGAGAGTTCCAGAGCTTGAGGGCATAACAGGAGAAGGCCCTGTCACCCATAAAATGTAGATGGGTTTGGGGGACAGGAGACTGGAATGAGAAGATCGAAGGTTGCAAGGTGGGGAGTAGGGCGATAATAGTTCTGACAGGTACTAAGGTGCCAAGCCATGCAGAGCCTTATACTGTAGGTGAGCATGAAGATTTTAAAGTCCACTTGAGGAAGCCAGTGCAAGGACTCCATGATAGGAGTAATGTGATCACTTGCACTTAGAGGATTCTGGCTGCTGAATTTTGGACATACTGCGGATTGTTCAAAGTAGATTTAGATACCCCAGCGAGTAGAGCATTAGAATAATCAATTCGAGAGAACAGCTTTTCAGCCACAGTTAGTGATAGCATAGGATGTAGTGTAGCAATATTTCTGAGGTGAAAAAAAGATGTTTTGACAATATGCTGCACATGTGGGTCGAATGTTAAGCCAGAATCGAATATCACCCCAAGATTTTTCAATTTAGACTGAAGCTCAGGTACAGAACCATCTACATATACTGTAAGGTTACTTGATTTGCTTTACGACGGTGATGAGGGGGGGCATGACTTTAGTCTTGTCATAGTTGAAGGAAATTTTGAGTCATCCAAGTTTTTATGTCAGAGATGCAATTAGAAAAGAGACAGCCACATCAGTGTCAGCTTTGGTATGGATGTATATTTGAGTATCATCAGCGTAGAAATGATAGCTAAGGCCATGTGATCTTAAAAGCTGACCAAGTGGAAACATGTAAATGCTGAAGAGCAAGGGGCCCAGTATTGTGCCCCGAGGAACACCAGACTTAACAAGACCAATTTCAGACCTATACCCATTAAGAGAGAGAAAGTGACAGCGATCAGTGAGGAAAAACTTGAACCATTTGAGAGCAGTCAGAAACTCCAAACAGTCTCCAGATGAGAAAGTAAGATATCATGGTCAACAGTGTCAAAAGCAGCACTGAGATCAAGAAGGATGAGTATAGAATGAGAACCAGAATCAGAAGCTATTAGATCATTAGTGACTCTGATCAGGGCAGTTTCTGTGCTGTGAAGTTGATGGAAGCCAGATTGGAGGGGTTCAAAAAGGTTATTTGTCATGAGGTGGTTATGTAACTTAAATGTGACGGCACATTCTAGAATTTTTGCAAGAAAGGGTAACTTGGAGATGGAGAAGTTGGATAAATGATTTATAGTTATTTGGAAAGCATGGCGCATTTTAAAATAACAATTCTGTTTATGGTTAACTACCACATTGTTAAAAATTCTAAACAGGTTTTGTGAAATTTGGCTGTATTTTGAAGTCTCGAGCATTTACAACTCATTTTAAACTGTACTGCCTTTTTTTAACTTTTATTAGGTTTCACATAAAATTCAAATGAATAAAGTATAGACCTGAGAGTATGTACATATTTGATTTTCATATAGGCATTGATCATAGATTCCCTCACAGAAAATAGTACATCTATGTGCACCTAATTTCCGACTTTTCAGAATGCATTTCTACATTTGCATTTGCAACTACATTTCTTACTGGCAAATTTGTTGAGACAGTAATTGACAGTTGGAACCTCAAAGCATTCTGGGGGAAAACAGTACTACCAAATGAAGCTAAGATATTCTTGAAATACATATTGTGCTTGAACCATAATACAAAAAGATAGTTGATAAGTAAAATATTCTCGTAACTTTATTAATGGAATAAAACATTGTGCCTACTGTTTCCTGGACTTCTTAGAGAATAAATGACAGCATGCAAGCTGAATTTGGGGAGAATGTTCATACATTAAAAAAACACCATTAGGTGCTGATACAATTAAGAAACATAATCAAAATATTTATTTTTATACATTCCTATCCTAACTATTTTTTTCCACTGCCATCTGACATCATCCTGGAGGATGCTGAAGTCTGACTGTACTCACATGGGCTTGACAATGAGATTCACAATATTATAGAGTTTATTTTACCCTCAATTTTAATTACTTAATTAAGCAAATTATTGGTGTAAGAATCCTTTTCTAAACTATTGAACTCTTTTACATGTTGTTTAAAGAGAAGAAAAACCTTCTACATAATAGGCCTCCAGGAGTGTAGACCATGTAATAGAAGTGCTTGTTTTTCAAGCAGCTGTGAAGCAATGTCAGTCAGTGTCTGATTACAGATTTATGCTGCTGGAATCTTAGAAGGTAGTGTACTGGTAGTTTAAATTTTAAAAATGCGTCAGAATGCGTACAATATTGCCAACTCATTACTTAGATGCTCATCCCATTACTATCCACAACATTATTTTTTTTTACTGTTTCTGACCCTTGCCTTTAATTCAGTTCCCAGCTGAGAGAAAGCTAAAAGACCACTTGATCATCAAGTACTGGACTGTGCAGATCCAACATGATGTTCAAAGTGGAAACTGTACTGTGCATTACTATGAACATACAGTAGTGTGAGATTTTATTGAATGGGTGCAGTGCTTGCCAAAGGCAAGGACACAAGCATGCTCGCTAGCACACTCTCCAGTGATTTACCATTTCACATCATGCCACTAATCTGCTGAAAAAGAAAATACTGTCTCAGTACTGGATTTCTGTAATAGGTTTAGGAGTCTTGGATGTCTTTGTTCTGGAGACCTATGGTCCTTTGGGTGTAGAGACATTCTCCAAGAAGCCATAGGAACAAATGTTTTGTAAGCAATGAAACCTAATTTCCCGTTTAATAAATTAGCAAACTGTATTCTATTCAAATAGTTTTTCAGTTGTAAACAGCACATTTCTTTTGATTCGAGTGCCATTGCTGACCTCCTAACAATCAAACACAAAAAAATACAGAAAAAAGTAATGAGAAAAATAGACAGATGCTAAATGTTCTGTGTCCTTTATTATCCTTTTTTTAATAAAATGTACACACCTAATTACACAAAGACACAACAGTATATTTAAAGTGTACATGTACTGTACTACTCTTGTATTTCCTACACTGGTGCTAATAGAGCAACCTTCACATGCCTCTACCAATCCATCTCTACACCAGAATAGATTTATGATTTCCAAACAAAATGTGCTGTGTTCTTCCAAGTCTATTTGCATCTCTGTAACTTTCACAATATTCACAGAAATTATCCTTTAAAACGTGAAGACATTGTAATGCAACTTTGTATCTTTGCATTAATATCTTTCCCATTTTAATGTAGCTTCCTCTAATTTTGAATATAATGAAGTAAGTAAAAGGCTGGTATTATGAAAGGCAATCTGGAGGTAGAGGATATGGAATCAAGCATGAGGCAAGTACTACAGTATGTTTCAGATATCTGTGTTCCTCTATATAAGCACTCTACTGTACAGTATATACAGTACAGAGAAAATTAGATGTTTGGAGATAAAAAGGCCCAGGATGGAAACAGAAAGGTGTAGGTAATAACTGAAAGTTGTAAAAGGAGTTTAAAAGAAACAGTGCAAAAATGAGTTAAAAGTTCATATTAATATCCCTTTTAAGAATCAGGAATGCAGAATTCGAATGAAACATTTCATAACATGTTTTCTAAAGGTGATACTTTGCACTAGAAGGAAATTAAATCAGTGTTTCTTATTTTGAAATACGAAAACTCTTTACAGCTATTGATTTCTTCCTTCTCTGTTTGTGCATAAATTTATTATGTGGGTTTGATTTTCAGGTTATAATGATTTAACATTTACTGAACATCAGCATTAGTTTGTAGAAAATAAGCTTATGTAACCAGTCCAATAATGTTTCGGACAATATACCAACAACAGACATAATAACACACAAGAAGTAAATAGCTTAAAAATAAATTTATACATGTTAAACACATAGTGCTTAATATCCACATATAATTCCCACGCCTCAGTTTACTAATAGACTTTGAATAAGAAAAACTGAGTCTTTACCTTCCAGTAGGCATCTCCATTGCAAAACATTATGAGAAGGTCAAGCCTATATCACTATTCAGATCTCCAGTTTAAATATTATACTGTATTTTGCCACAGTATATGCCAATAACATGAACCTAAGTCTTCTGTATTCATTGTAATGTCTAGTGACACCATGACAGAAGGAATAAATACTGAAGTCACTTTCAGATCTAAATAGGCCAACTGACCATACCCCTAGGGTCTCTAGATGTACATTCTTAGAGCTTAATGGATGAGAAATCACTTCATGTCCAAAATCCAATATTTAGTACATTTATAGAATCTATTGAAACCAACAAGGGATGCCTCCTGTATGTGATATAATTGATAAATTTAATAAGAAACTGAACGAGATCTGAAAGTTTAAAACATTTAACATAGTTACAAAAAAGAATTAAAATCAGAACTTAGTTTTATTACATTATGTAACTTATACAATTTGTTCCCTTGTCCTCTTTGATTAACCCAGATAGCTGGAGAGAAATGAGTGAGGCATTTTGTCAACACTTAACAGAAAAGGATAAAATAATGAGAATGAGAACATTTCTGGTTATTTTGATATAACGTTTGCATCAATGTAACAAATTATAAATCTTTATTGTTGAAAATGGTCTGTCTCTGAAATGTGCATGAAAACAGGAGCCAATTTAGCTTAAACTTTAAACAAGCAAAAAATAACAGATGATATGTTGTGGTTAAGGCCTAGATTCTTGATATTCGTCTTTATGACTAAAGCAGGGTTTCTCATAATTTAATTTCTTACCATTTACATCTAATTTCACATACAGTATTTCGTGCTCAGTTAATTTTTTGTAAATCCTGTACAAGTTCATTATATACGTGCAAAAACAACTATGGCTTTATCTCAAATTACACCCACCATGTTGCAGCAGTGCCTGTAAATCAAATTCTGCTCTTAAAACCATTGTGTACCCTGTGAAGTACATTCCTATGAAGGGAATCTGCAACAACTTTCACATACTGTAGACTGCTTTGAAGTGCGATGTCAAAATAAAATCGCAGTGTGTACCTGTATGTGTTTGGGTTAGGCAGCAAAGAAAGTACTGAACTGTATGTAAAGGTAATCTATTCTACAGTGTTACAGATTTGTTCAGAAAAGGCTTCTCAAAGCTGCACTACTGGATGTTAATTTCAGAGCTGTTACCCAGAATATTTGTTTTTTAATTGGCAGGGTGTGATTTTACTTTGCTTTGCTTGTATTCCTTTTCTGAACTTGTCTGAAACAGTTTATTATGGGGATACTTGGTACAGTACCTTGACAAAACCATGGAATAAAGTTCCAATGAAGAGTCATTTGCTGTAATGGGCAGGTCTTTTCTTAACATCAAATGG